>NC_133651.1:100643480-100870261 GCF_009905375.1 Apium graveolens | reverse complement strand
AAAACCAGAAAAAGTCTTCAATCATACTCTAAAGTCATGAAATTTTATGAATGACATAAGTATGAACTATCTGGAAAGAGGTCAAACTTCCTGCATCAAATCTCCAAAGAAAAATCTCATTATGAAGGCCAAATGGAACTATCCTAAGTTTTTAGATAAGAATCCTATGGATACAGTGTTTGAAACACCTAGGCCAGATGAGAAGAACTGCTGGCTAGGTCTATTGCATTCTACAAGGATCCAACTGATTTAGTGCTTAAAAGGAGAATTGCTAAAATTTACAGAAATGGTAAGGAGATTTGTGTGGTGGCTGGACACCCACTTTTTGTGGAAGCTAAGAAAAGAAAAAAGAAAGAATCAGGCAAGAAAAGAAGCAAGATGCTTTGGATGCTAAGAAGCAAAAGCAAAAGAAAAAAACAAGCTATTATCTTGGCCAAGCTTCAAGCTGTAAAAACCACAACAAATTTCTTGTACAACCAACTGTAATTACTGAACCTAAGGATCTGAAAATGTAAGAAGAATCACAGCAGAAAAGAAGATTTAGATACAAACTCCATTCCAAGAGGAAAGTGCACTTTAATGATGAGGAATTGGAAGACCAATTTCCCAAAAAGCCTACAACTACAACTCAGACATCAAAACTCTCAATGGTATTTGAAGAATTCAAAGTGGTTGATCCAACAAGAAATATTCATGGTGAACCAATTGTTCCTATGGATGAGCCAGTAGACTGGGATAGTTTACCAATTCCTGAGCTAAATTTACCCATCTTCAAGACAAAGAAGACAAAGACTAGAGCTAGCAAGAAAGTGAAGCCTGTATCTCTAGATCCAAAGCTCTAACAAAATCCCAACCCACAGTCAACAAGAGAGATCTCATGTACATTTGTGATATCAAGGAATTTTCAGACTTGAATCTCTACTTGGATGAACTGGAAGAAGTAAGAGGAATTGATGCTTATAGACATCTTCCTGAAAGACTGGTATTTAGATACAAGGGAGGGAAAGAGATAACATGGCCTCTTCACAAGATTCTCCAAGAAAGCCAATATGTTCTAATTAAAGTCTATTCATCATTCAAAAAGAACTTTGGATCCAATATAACTACAAGAAGAATAGTTCTAAAGAGGATTGAGGAACTAAGGAGTATTAGAGCCAAAGATGCACTTCCAAAAACTCTATCTATTCCCTTTACATGAAAAGTGTACATCTAAGGCCCTATTGGCTGATGGAATTCATGAATGACAAAGGTGTTTGAAGATTCTTCAGATTAAAGGACCAATTGAGTATCTCTAGCAATGAGACTCTTTTGGAAATGCAGTAAATGCTAAATCTCTCAGAAGCTGATGAACTTGAATTCCATAGACAACTTCAGAATCAAATTGAAGAAACAACCGAAGGCTTGGGAAGAAATCCAGACAATCAAGGAAATAGATTTATCTGCTTTAGACTAGAGGAGCATCTTGATAACAATTGTGAGCAATTTCTTTGTGGACTTTGTATAGTCAACTTTCAGCAATTTGTAATACTTATTAGTTTTATCTACTATTTTTTAATCTGTATCTTTAGGGATGTTTTGTTATCATCAAGTTTCTCTAATTTATGGCTACAATTCCAGTAGACATAAATTGGGGGAGATTGTTAGGAATTTATTTGTGTACTTGATGATAAGCTAAACAAACACCTTAGTAGATTTAACTTAGTGAATTTTGTAGCACCCGACGGATGATCAATTATAGTCCCGATGGATGATTCAATATATTACCGACGGATGACTAATTGATATCCACCTGGTGAGTAGCTTATGTAACAATAAGTATTGTAGCACATTTCTGCAAACAGCTTTGTATAGATTTTGTAGTAGCTTATGAATCATGTAGACTGCTAGTAGATATGCAGAATAGGTTGATTAAATGTAAATATAAGATGTCTTGTAATTCTGCAAAAATGAAATAGAGTCAAGTGATAAATGGCTACCCGACGGATGATCAACAAACCTACCCGACGAATGATCAACAAGGCTACTCGACGGATAACAAGCATGTACCCAACGGATGATCAATTCAAATATCTGTGACAGTGACAACACAGTCACATGCGTCGAGTGTTTGCAAAAGGAATGTGGCAGCCTGTTTAGCAGGGTTTTGAGAACAAAGAAGCATTACCATTTCTATGCTATTATGAAGATATTCAAAGATGCTGGAATAGAGTAGTGAAGCAGCATGGAGTTAGAATTGATAGGTTTGTTTTATTATCTTGTCTTTGTATCATGTAACCTTGGTGATATATAAACCAAGTGTAGATAGTAGAACAAACTAACTAAGCAAACACATTTTTAGCAGAGAAACATTTGTAAGCTGTATTCTGTTGAATTTCTTTGTAGTTTGTTTGTTCACTTGTAAAGCAGTTGTGAGCTATTCAAGCTTCACAGGGTTCTCTTGATATATATATATATATCTGGTGGATACATTCAAATCCACCAGAAAGTTTTAAATACCTTAGTTTTTATTACTTTATGTTTTATTTAATTAACTTTGTATTCCGCACTTTGCAAATCAAACAGTTAGATATAAATTGAGTTAGAACCATTTTTCATAAATCCCAAAAAGAAGCCAGAATTACATTCAACCCCCCTTTTGTAATTCTTGTTGTATTGTTAGGGAATAACAATTTTGCTTGATTGACCAAAGAAATATTATGAGTAGCATGCAGTATTTACAGCTTCTGCCCAAAAGTATGTTGGTAACTTTGATTCTTTTAGCATTGTTCTTGCAGCTTCAATAAGAGATCTGTTATTTTTTTCCACCACTCCATTTTTTTGTGGAGTTCTAGCAGCTGAAAATTCATGCATGATTCCATTTTCTTCACTAAACAACCTCATAACAGAATTCTTGAACTTAGTTCCATTATCACTCCTGATTCTTCTAACCTTGAGATCAAGATGATTGTTGACTTGTCTTATGTGATTGATTATGATTTCACTAGCTTCATCTTTAGATTTGAGAAAATATGTCCAAGTGAACTTTGAGAAATCATCAACAATCATTAGGCGGTATCTTTTCTTTTAGATTGACAATACATTCATTGGTCCAAACAAATCCATATACAAAAGTTGTAGAGGTTCTTCAATTGTAGATTCAAGTTTCTTTTTGAATGATGCCTTGATATGTTTTCCTTTCTGACAGGCATCACATAGTCCATCCTTTGAGAACTCAACTTGAGGAATGCCTCTTACAAGATCTTTCCTAGCTAATTCATTCATAGTCTTGAAGTTCAGATGGGACAGCTTCTTGTGCCACAACCAACTTCATCTTGAATTGCTTTGCTGAAAAGACAAGTAATAGAATTTGCACTTGATGGGTTTGAAGTCGGCTAAATACATATTTCCTTTCTCATACCAGTGAGAACCACTTTGTTGTCCTGCTTGTTTGTAACAACACAAGCTTCAGAGTTGAATGTTACTGAGTTGCCCTTATCACAAAGCAGGCTGACACTCCAAAGATTGTGTTTGAGTCCATCCACTAGAGCAACTTCTTCAATGATGACATTGTCTTTTGAAATTAAGCATATCCCACAATATACCCTTTGTTTTCATCTCCAAAAGTAATACTTGGGCCAGCTCTCTCCTTGAACTCAGTGAGCAAGGTAGCATCTCCAGTCATGTGCCTTGAGCAACCACTATCCAAATACCAAAAATTCTTTCTATTTCCCTGCACACATCAAAACCAAATCAAGTTGATTTTGGTACCCAAGTTTCCTTGTGTCCTACCTTGTTAGCCTTCTTTTTAGGTTTCTTAGGCTTGTCCCCATTTGACTCAGGTGATTGAGACTCAACCTTAGTCAATATAGTAGGGCTTTGAAAACTATTCACAATTACAGAATTATCATGCACGGGTTGGTTAACAATAAATGGCATATTATGTGCCAATATGTTATTCTAGTATGGCATGATAAATGGCATTTGAGGCATACTAAATGTAGTATAGTAATGATTTTATGCAAATGGCATATTAGCAAATTATGTATTCCGATTCTGTGCAGGCATAACATTCATAGGCATTATGGGCATGCTAGGAAATGAGGGAGGTGCAGACATAGGTGCAAGCATAGCAGATTTGCAATTAATAGACATATGATTAACACTACCACACTTACACAGATTTTTCTTAGAGCATATTTATCAGGTGTGTAGTTGTTATGTTTGTTAATACCTACTTTCCATTTCTATTATTTTTCCTTTTTGAGTCTGCTTTAACCTCAATTTTCTCCAATCTATCATTCAATTGCTTGATTGACAGATGTCCTACATTAGCTCTCTTGTTTTCCTTGACTTGACTAGTTTCTCCTATAACAAATTTCTTGGAATTTGATCCATATTTATTATTTAACTTAGCTAGCTTGACTTTGCTAACTGGCTTTCTATCACTCGACGGATGTGGTTCTTTGTCTTTTGACGGATGAATCTTTTTGTCATTCGACGGATAATCTTCATTATTCGTTGGAATCTTTTTGTCAATGGATAATCTTCATTATCCATTGAATCCACATCCGTTGAAATTCCTTCTACCAAACTAGGTCCAGTTTCTCTTTACTCTTTTTTCAGGCTTCCTCACAGAAAGAATTTATACCTTGAACCTTGGTAATTTGAGTATGGACATCTCTAGATGATTTCTAAGTCTTAATTACCTTATGTTCTCATTCAAGTTGCTTTCTTAAAACCTCCTCTTTCTTTAAGGATTCAGTCAGTTCTTCCTTAGCAATTTTACACTCTATTTTCAATTTCTCAAACTCAATAAATTGAGTTTCTAACATAGCATTTCTCTCACTTAAAAACAGATTGTTATCTTTAATTCTGGTATTTTCTTTAGTGAGTGACTTAAGCGTAACACGCAAGATATATAACTCTCTGGACATATCATTTATAGCATCATTACACTCAGCTTTAGAAAGATATGCTAGATTAGTGGTGATTACCTGATTGCTTAAAGAACTGACCTCTGCTTCATCTGATTTGGCCATCAGGGCTAGGTTGACATAGATTGTTTCTTCATCTCATCTACTCCAGTAGCTGCCCAGTCATTATCTTGAGACAAGAAGGCCCTTTCCTTTTGTTTGAGCAATTCAAAATATATCTTTTTGTAATCCACAGGCTCAAACTTCTTTCTTTCAGAATCAGGCTTTATGCATTCACTTGCAAAATGACCACTCAAGCCACATTTGAAAATTTTTAATTTGGATTTATCCACTATGTTTCTATTTGGCTTGGTTGCTCCAAAATTCTTTTTGAATTTGAGCTTGGCAAACCTTCTTGACAGGAAAGCTAGATGTTCATCTATATCCACCATTTCATCTTGACTAAGATGGTCTTCATGTTCAGCTACTAACCCTTTTCCTTTTCCTTCACAAACCCTAGAGTTTGGTACAGATTCTACAGCTTCAACCTTCATCTCTTTCACTTTCTCTTGCTCAGCTACCAGTGCCATAGATCCTCCCTTCTTCCTTTCTCTATTTGCTCATCTTGTTCTAACTCAAGTTTATAATTTTCAGAATCCCATACAGTCTCTCCAAGGTAAACTCCTTGTGATCTTATGAATTTCTGAGAGAGACCGTCATAGGCTTCCATTCCTTTGGTAGAGATCTAAGTAAATTCAGGTTTGAATCTTTTGTCTGATAGACCCTTCCATGCAGCTTCAGTGCATTTAGTAGTTTTTGAAACCTACTAAATATGTCACTTAAAGATTTATTATCTTCACAATGAAAATGTTCATACTGCTGAATTAGAAGTTACATCTTGTTTTCCCTCACGTGCTCAGTTCCATCACTTATGATTTGAATTGTATCCCAAATGTCTTTAGCAGTCTTGCAGTTTATGACATTGTCAAACATATCTCCATTAAGACCATTGAACAGAATGTTCATAGCCTTCTTGTCTTTGTGTACTTGTTCAATATCTTCATCTGTCCATTCTTCTTGTAGCTTTGGGACACTTTGTCCATTTCCTACAGCGTCTTCAGTATCTGTAGCCGCTCTTACAGGAACATGAGGGCCTTTCTCAATGCAATCAACATGCCTTTCATCTTGAGAGAGAAGATGCAGGTGCATTTTCACCTTCCAATGGTGATAGTTGTCTTTATCCAAGAATGGAATCTTTACTCCAACATCCTTCCTGCTCATCTTGTTAGTTGCTTTGATCTTTAAACTCTTAGTATGTTAAGAGCTTGCTCTGATACCGATTTTTAATCCCAGATAATCTAACAGTTGAATTATAGAAGGGGGGGGGGTTGAATGTAATTCTTAGTTTCTTCTTGATTTTAAAAACTTCTCTAACAAATATACATAAGAGTGTTTGAATATGATAAAGTGCGGAATGAAAGTATTGATGTATTCAAACACAAAGTAATTAAAACACAAGTATTTAAAAACTTTTTGGTGGATTGAACTTATCCACCAGAGATATATATATTTCGAGAACTCTGTGATACAAAGACTGTACACAGCTGCTTACAAGTAGAATCACAAAGAACATAGATGTTACGACCAACATTTTATGTAATATTAATTGTGAATTTGGTATAATTATAAAGCCGAATGCAAATATATTCAATGATTGTACGTTGGTGTGAGTGAAAAATTTCTGCATTATAAATTTGCTTTATATAGTATATGATTTTTCAAAGCAAGAGTTTATTTAATTCCTTTATTTTTTATTTATAAGGAATATTCTAAGCCTTGGAAATTTTTTCCTTTAAAAGGTATTTTGTTCACAAATTTTGAAAATGATTTTATAAAGTCTCTAAAAATCCAAGTTATTTTATGGTATAAATTTTATAATTTTTGAACTTGTATTTTATTTTATAAAAATAAATCTTTACAAATTTTATTTGTTATAATTAGCAAATTACATGGCTACCCTTGCATGCAAATACTCTTCCAATTCAACTAAGGGGCAAGGAAGACATTTCCAACCCCACTCACTTTCATTCTACTAACCAAATTACCACTTTGTCCTTGCATGCAAATCTACCTAACTATGTTGGAAGGTTACTCTTGTAAATTCTCAAATCCACTCACTTTTGGTTAAATAAAAACCAAACTAACATGATTATTACTCCACTTTCACCCCACCATTTCCACACTCCTCCTTTCCTCCCCCTCCTCTCGGCTCTCCCCTCTCCTCTCGGCTTTTTGGCCGAAGCCATAACCCCTCCCTTTTCTTCATTCTTCATTCAAGCTCCCACTTTCCAATCAAGTAAATGTTACTTCCTATATCTTGATCATGCATAATTCAAAGAGTGTTGAGTGAAAAGTTTAAGTTTAAAGGTTGCATGTAAAGGTTTTAGTGAAACTCAAAATACAACCTTGATTCTTGTGAGTTTAGGGTTGTTTTTAAGAGGACTACAAGGAATGGAGAAGTGCCAAGTCTTGAGAGGGAAACTCTTGATGATTAAATGGCCATTCCCATCCATTTCATTCGGCCATGACCATATGGGAGCCGAATGAATGGTCCTAAGACTATTCTTGTTGCTTAAATCAATTTTTGCATGTTTATGTGATAATGACTTGAATTTTGTAGTGAAAATTTGATAAAACTCTTTGCATGCTAAGTGATCATCTAGGTATAGCTTATGCTAGGATTGTATGTCAATTTTATGATAGAATATATGTAGAAAATATGTTGTTTTTGTTTGCAAAACCCGAAGACATGCATGCATGGGGATTTATCTTAGAATGTTATAAGATTTTGATCATTTGGAAAGATTTTGTTAGTGAGCCTTAATTTCAGTAGGAATAATGTGTTAATATTGATTTATGCTTCTTGTTGCATGGTAATAATTCGTGGTTATCTTTTAATAAAAATACATATCTTGTTGTTTCAAAAGCATGAAGATTTGTGAGTTGTGAAGTGTAGTTTCTTTGTTTTGCCATAATTGTACCTTAGGTAAGGATGTTCTCACCCAAGGTTATTTTGAGAATAAGGGAGTTAGTTCTGTAGATTACCATGTTTAAGTCTTGGTTTGAGTATTGGGTTGTTGGTAGTTGAGTTTGTCAAGTCAAAACCTTGGAGAAAGGAGAGTTATAGTTTCTGCAGAAAATCAGTTTAGTACCCTGAGGTTTAGAGTGAGTTTTGACCATGTCATTTATGTGCACTTTGAGGCCCAAGCCACCAGAAGTTAGTATTGGGAGTATATAAAAGGTTTTAGGAGTTGGTTGGAGGTTTGCATGTCATTTGGTTAGGTGCACAAGTAGAATCACAAAATCTGTCCAGCAGGGGACAGTTTTGTTGCAACTTAGAAATAGGGAGATTTGATCATGTCATAAGTAGGCCCTCATTAGTCCCTGTTGGGCCTTAGTTAGAGGGAGTGTCAGAGAAGTTTTTTCAGCCATAGTTCATAGGATATGAGTTAGAACCATGTGTCACAAGTTAATTCAATTCAGGGCGTTTTCTGCCCAGAAAAACAGGGGAACATTGAACTTTTAGCTTAGGCCCAAGAAGGCCCAAGCCAGGCCCTTGAGCCACATCAAGTTTGTGAGATGCCCTTAGGTCAGGAGAGTCTTGTGTAAAAGTTTTGATGGAAAATTTGTAGTTTAAGAGTGTCTAATACACTCAAGAAACCATAGTTGTGATTCTGAAATTTGCACCAGTGAGCACTTTCACTTATCACATAGTTTTAGAACACTTAGGAGTGAGATTTAGGTTGACCACCATAGTTGTAAGATAGTATAAGGTCAGTAGAGCAAAAGGCACAAGTGAGGGTCAATAGGTTTTGGATAGTTTAGTAAAGGTACATCGAGTTAGGAAGCCAAAATTAGAAGACTTTGTCTAGTTTAGCGACCAAGTGACTTAAGTTGTGAGTCGAGATCATCCAAGCCTAGTGTTAAATTATGGTATATATGGTGTTATTAATATATGATATGTGATTATGTGGCTATGTGTGAACATTTATAATTTAAAAGTGAATATAAAATTAAGTGCATATAGGCCTAAGTGCCATCCGTGTTTAATTTCGAGTTGTAAATAGGTTAAGATGGTAATAATATATTATAATGAGGATTATTATTATTTATGTAGGATTTCGAGACGAGAGAAAACTTGCCTTAAAGGTCGAGTGAAGCTCCAGTTGTTGCTCCTACCAGTTAGACCAGACCAGCCTTTCTCAAGGCAAGTGATTCAACCTGTCTTTCGAATTTACTATAAATAGTTCATATATATCGATGCAATTATCCTGAGTCATTTTGATATATTTAAATCAAGTGCATCTTTTGTTTATCTTTGAGTTATATAGAGATGCCATGAACCCTCAAGTACGTATTGCAAGTAGTTCAAAAGTCTTTTTCATGATAGTTAAATGCCATGATAAAATGAAGAGTTGTTATATTACTTGATTGATCCTCTTGATTAACATGTTGATGATTCCTAAGTATTGATATCTCATCCTGATACTTGAATCCCTATAGAAACTTACCTTGAATCTTGAAAGCCAGATATTTATCAAAGTGATTCCTCATTGATTGATATCCCTCTTTCTTATCCTAAAGCTTGACAATTCTGATATATCCTGATCTAAAGATCATTTCTTCATACCTTAACATCCTTAGTATTCATGAAGCTTATCTTCTTGATGATCCAACACCTGTACCTTGACAAGAAACCATTGCTTTAAGCCCAGTTTGGCATTACCCCTTCATATTATCCATTAGCCTCACTGAATTTTCTTGTCCAAGTTTTGTCATATGAAAACCTTTTAGTTACCCTAATAGAGTAAAGTTTTGTGAATCACGGCCCTGAGAGTTAGTATCATTTTCCCCGTGTTTCGAGTTAATCTATAATCCCTTGATAAAAATGTTTACTGTAAAAAGAGATTTTAGTTATAATTCTGCATCAGTTTTTGAAATAAATAAAATATGGATTTTCAGTCCCAAAGGGGGATAAATGTTTTCTTTGAATGGTGGATCTGGACTGAGACGCGAGTCCTTTCCACACTTATATTAGGCTTAAAAGTTGCCTAGGGATTCCCATTAATGTTTTAGAACCCACTGAGGTTCGGGATTACTTCGCGGCTGATCACCGGCTGTAATCCGTAGCGTCATAAAATGATTTTGATTAAGACATGATTTTAAAATTGTTTTGATACAAGAAAAATGATGCCATCGCACATAGTTTTATCTCTCGTTATTATTGGTTATGTCTTTCCATTGTCATTCTTTAATGTATATCTCGATTTATGTTTTGTATCATACTGTTAGCACTTGTTGAGCATTTGGCTCACTCCTTGCTTTACCCTGATATTACAGCTAGCAGCTATGGTTAGATTCAAACAGACTGCCCGTAAGACCTGTGATGTTGATGCTTATGTTCGAGCTCAGGTAGAATAAGTGATAGTAGTTTGTGTGAGGACTCGGTTTTTAAAATCAGATGTAATAGTTGGTAGTGTTGGGCTATTCCAAACCGTAAATTGTAAGATCTTGGATTTGGTTGTATTATTTCTTTAAAATTTTTTAATAGCTATATTTATTTTGCTGTTCAAGTTGGGGGCGTGACAGGTTTTGGTATCAGAGCTACGGTTTAGAGTCCCTGGACAGCCCAAATAGGTTATAGGTTATGTGTGTAGGATATAGATAATATACGAGAGAGTAGGATAAGTAAATTTATTATTAATACTCCTCTTATTGGTTGTCAGCAAAGGGCGCATTCCTCGTCATCCTCTGGTTCAGACGACACTATTGCTTTCACGGTGTATGCTGAGTTGAGGCGTGAGTTCGACATGCTACAGGGCAAGTACGACCGACTGATAGACCGACTGAAAAACGTGTATCCGGACAGCCGAAACTACGAAGGGAAGCCCAAGGGCAGATGACTACGAGACTTGAGACCTTGGTTCAGTACGTCAACACTAAGCTTGAGGAGATGCCAGCGCACCGGGACTATACCAGCCAGTATGTCATTGAGATGGTGGCGGATGAGCTCCAGAGCATTGTGAAGACGCTTCGAGAGGAAAAGACTACCAAGCCCCGTTCAGATGGAGTGGAGCCTTAGTTCTTTCCATTTACCTTTCATGTTGTTGTACCATCAGACTCTGTGGAATCCCCAGTTGTTTCCGTTGTTTCCTTTAAATAAGCCTGTTATTCCTAGAATCAGACTTTGTCCTAATCCTATGTATTGTGACCTTTAAAATTTCAATAATTATTTGCTATTGTTCCATTTGCTCTCAACTGTTATTTTACGTTTTATCATCATATCTGCTTAATTTGGAAACTTGACCCCATATATAAAATAAGAATGCCATGCGATACCCTCGAATCATTTTATCATTCATATCTGTTTTGACATAACTCTTATTTCAGGATCATGCCTCCCAAAAAGAAGAACCCAACAACCACATCCACCACAGACCCAAACATTCTTCGACTACTGGAAACTTTGCAACAACAAACCAATGCTATAGCTCAACAATAACTAACTCTTCAACAACGAATTGAAAACCAAGATAACCGTGAGCCACACCAACCACCTGAACCACCAATACCACCTAGACAAATTGTCACTTTCAAGGCTTTTCAGAATGTGAATCCACCTGCATTTCATGATACTACTGATCTAGTGATAGCTGACACATGGATCAAGGAGATGGAAAGGGCTTTTGAGTTGGTACAGTTTGGAGACGATCAGAAGACGCCGTATTCTACTTACTTCTTGAAGGGAGAAGTTATCTATTGGTGGGAATCAGTAAAAGCTATGGAAGTCACTCAGCATGTTTCTTGGGAGAGATTTAAGAAGTTATTTCTGGACAAGTATTACCCTAAGTACATGCAGAATCAGATGGAGCTAAAATTTCTTGAGTTGAAGTAAGGGAACATGACTGTATTGGAGTATGAGAAGAAGTTCACTGAGTTGTCAAGGTTTGTGACAAAGTATACCAGCACTGAGGAGGAAAAAGCAAAGAAATTTCAGCAAGGATTGGAGCCTTGAATCAGAGATAGAGTGGCTATGTTTGAGCTTGAAACTTACGCGGGAGTAGTACAGAAAGCTGCTCTGATTGATAATAATGGGACGCAGTCAAGAAAGGAAAGGGATAACAAGAAGAGGAAGGTTCCATTTTATGGAGAAAAGTCTGAAGCAGGAAGTTCACAAGATCGGAATATAAAGAGGAATGGTTTCCAGAAGGGCGGAAATTTTCAAAAGAAAGGAAATTTGGGTAAAAGGCAAGAATCGAAGGGGAACAATCAGGCAAGCCAAGGGCAAGTTGGAGAAAACAGGTTCCAGAAACCGGAATGCAAACACTGTGGAAGAAGGCACCCTGGATTATGTAATAAGTTGAGCATGACATGTTATAGGTGCAATCAGAAGGGACATTTGGCAAATGAGTACAAGATGCCGAAGCCAGGAGTTACGTGTTACAAGTGTGGGAAGACTGGACACATAGCTAGGGAGTGTAAGGCAACCGGACCAGTCAAAGCTCTGATGAATGTGGTGAGTACTAGTGCAAGCGTGCCAGCCGAGGTATTGGCATTACCTCCACCACCTACACCAACCCCGCAAGCAACAGCAAGGACATTTGATCTGAAGATGAAGGATGTTGTTCATAATTCTGAGGTGATAGCAGGTACACTTTTACTCAATAATGTCAAAGCTAAAGTATTGAATGATTCGGGAGCAACAAGATCTTTCATATCAGAAACTTTTGTTGATAAGCTCCAATGTGATAAAATGATTATGAGTGAGGTAGTAAATGTGGTAATTGCGAACCAAGAGAAGATTCCTGTGAATCAATTCTGTCCAAAGTGTGAGATCGATATTTCAGGGTATAAGTTTTCAGCCGACTTGATACTCTTTAAGTTGGGAGAGTTTGACATAATTTTAGGAATGGATTGGTTAGGAGAGAATAACGCTCAGATTAATTGTAAGACCAAGAAAGTGTATTTAAAGACAAAGAGTGGAGAGAAGGTAGTATTTAAGGGGCAGAGGCAAGAGCAACTATTTCTTACAATTGTTCAGGCTAAGAAGCTACTTAGAAAAGGTTGTGAGTCGTTCCTAGCTTATGTAGTGGATTCGGAAAAAGGCAGCCCCAGCATGGAAGATATCCCTGTAGTTAACGAGTTCCCAGATGTGTTTCCCGACGAACTACCAGGCTTACCACCAGATCGACAAATCGAGTTCGAGATCAACCTTGCTCCAGGCACGGAACCAGTTTCAAAGGCCTCATATAGGATGGCACCAGCAGAAATGAAAGAGTTGGCGAGCCAGCTACAAGAATTGTTGGATAAAGGAGTGATACGGCCAAGTACGTCGCCATGGGGAGCACCCGTTCTGTTTGTAAAGAAGAAAGACGGGAGTATGCGATTATGCATAGACTATCGGGAGTTGAATAAGGTAACGATCAAGAACCGCTACCCGCTACCAATGATAGATGACCTTTTTGATCAGTTAAAGGGAGCAAAATGCTTTTCGAAGATTGATTTGAGATCGGGATACCATCAATTAAAGATCAAGGAAGAAGATATTCCCAAGACCGCATTCAGGACCAGATATGGGCATTATGAATTCCTAGTAATGCCGTTTGGATTGACCAACGCTCCGGCCGCATTTATGGATCTGATGAATCGGGTATTTAAGAAGTATTTGGACAAATTTGTCGTGGTATTCATTGATGACATCCTTATTTATTCTAAGTCGGAAGAAGAACATAAGCAGCACCTCTGGATAGCATTGGAAATACTTCGTCAAGAGAAGTTGTATGCCAAGTTTAACAAATGTGAGTTTTGGTTAAAGGAAGTTCAATTTTTGGGGCATGTCATTGGAAATGAGGGAGTTAAAGTGGATCCGGCAAAGATTGAGGCAGTTATGAGTTGGGAGAGGCCAAAGACTCCTACGGAAGTGCGAAGTTTTCTAGGATTGGCCGGATACTATAGAAGATTCGTCAAGGATTTCTCGAAGATCGCCACGCCATTGACCAAGTTAACCAGAAAGAATCAAAAGTTTGAATGGAGTGCAAAATATGAGGATAGCTTTCAAAAGTTGAAACAGAGATTGGTAACAGCTCTAGTGTTAGTGCTACCAGATGATCAAGGGAACTTTGTAATTTTTAGCGACGCTTCACATAAGGGTTTGGGTTGTGTGTTGATGCAACACAGTAAAGTGATCGCATATGCGTCAACACAGTTGAAACCGCATGAGTTAAAGTACCCGACACATGACTTGGAACTAGCCGCCATAGTGTTCGTACTTAAGATTTGGAGACATTACCTCTACGGAGAGAAGTGTGAAATCTACACGGATCACAAGAGTTTAAAGTACATTTTTACTCAGAAAGAGCTCAATATGAGGCAGAGGAGATGGTTAGAATTGATCAAGGACTATGATTGTTCGATAAATTACCATCCTGGAAAGGTGAATGTTGTGGCCGATGCTCTGAGTAGGAAGGAGAGATTGAATAAGATAACAACACCAAAGGAGTTATCTGAAGAAATCAAGAGATTTGAACTGGAACTTTGTGATTGTGGAAAAGTTGAGGAAGTTTGTCGCACAATAACTTTTCAGCCAACACTAGTAGAAAAGATAAAGAAATGTCAAGAAGAAGTAATAGAGAAAGAGAAGAATCAGTTATTTGGAGAGGAGATTGATACTCAAAGGGATGAGCAAGGGATACTAAGGTTCTTTTCCAGAATATGGATTCCTCATGTACCTGAATTAAAGAATGAGATCCTCCATGAAGCCCACAATTCGAAATTTTCAATCCACCCGGGAAGTACCAAGATGTATCGAGACTTAAAGAAGAACTTTTGGTGGCCAAATATGAAGCGAGACGTGGCAGAATGGGTTGCGAAGTGTTATACTTGTCAGAAGGTGAAGGCAGAACATCAACGACCATGCGGATTAATTCAGCCCCTGAAGATTTCAGAATGGAAATGGGAAAATATCGCTATGGACTTTATAGTAGGACTACTGTGAACGAAATCCGGGCATGACGCAATATGGGTTATAGTTGATTTTCTTACGAAGTCGGCACATTTCCTTCCAATAAACGAGAAGTTGTCATTGGACAAGTTGGTTCATCTGTATGTGCACGAAATCGTACTGAGGTATGGAGTACCTGTATCAATAGTTTCAGACAGAGATCCCCGATTTAACTCGAGATTCTGGAAGCAATTTCAGGAATTTCTTGGCACGAAGTTGAATATGAGCACGGCATACCACCCACAGACTGATGGACAAAGCGAAAGGACAATTCAAACAATCGAAGACATGTTGCGCAGTTGTGCAATTGATTTTGCAGGAAGTTGGGATGATCACTTGCCGTTGATTGAATTCTCTTACAACAATAGCTATCATTCCAGTATCGGCATGCCACCATACGAAGCTTTGTACGGGCGAAAATGTAGATCACCAACAAGTTGGGACGAAGTAGGAGAAGGAAAGATTCTTGGCTCGGAATTGGTACAACAGTTGCATGACTCGGTCAAGTTAATTCAGAAAAGGTTGCTTGATGCTCAAGATAGACAGAGGAAGTATGCGGATCCAGCGCGTAAGGATGGTCAATTCCAAATTGGCGAAGCTGTTTTGTTAAAGGTGTCACCTAGAAAAGGGTTGACTAGATTTGGAAAGAAAGGGAAGTTAGCACCTAGATACATAGGTCCTTTTGAAATATTGAGTCAAGTGGGAATGGTGACCTATGAGTTGGCCTTACCACCTCAGTATCAGCATGTGCATAATATGTTCCATGTGTCATTGCTTAAGAAGTACAATCCTGACGCTAGCCATGTGATAAAATATGAACCTGTAAAAATTCAGGCAGACCTGTCATTTGTGGAGCAACCTGTCAAAATACTCGACTGGCAAGTAAAGAGTCTTAGGAATAAGTCGGTAAAGTTAGTAAAAGTACTTTGGAGGAAGCCTAAGGTCGAAGAATCGACTTGGGAGTTAGAGTCTGATATGTGTTCCCGGTATCCTCATCTGTTCTCTTAGATTCTGGGGACAGAGCCCCTTAAGGGGGAGAGGATGTTACGACCGGCATTTTATGTAATATTAATTGTGAATTTGGTGTAATTATAAAGCCGAATGCAAATATATTCAATGATTGTACGTTGGTGTGAGTGAAAAATTTCTGCATTATAAATTTGCTTTATGTAGTATATGATTTTTCAAAGCAAGAGTTTATTTAATTGCTTTATTTTTGATTTATAAGGAATATTCTAAGCCTTGGAAATTTTTTCCTTTAAAGGTATTTTGTTCACAAATTTTGAAAATGATTTTATAAAGTCTCTAAAAATCCAAGTTATTTTATGGTATAAATTTTATAATTTTTGAACTTGTATTTTATTTTATAAAAATAAATCTATACAAATTTTATTTGTTATAATTAGAAAATTACATGGCTACCCTTGCATGCAAATACTCTTCCAATTCAATTAAGGGGCAAGGAAGACATTTCCAACCCCACTCACTTTCATTCTACTAACCAAATTACCACTTTGTCCTTGCATGCAAATCTACCTAACTATGTTGGAAGGTTACTCTTGTAAATTCTCAAATCCACTCACTTTTGGTTAAATAAAAACCAAACTAACATGATTATTACTCCACTTTCACCCCACCATTTCCACACTCCTCCTTTCCTTCCCCTCCTTTCGACTCTCCCCTCTCCTCTCGGCTTGAGAAGCTTGAGAATAAGTAGGCCTATTCACACCAGGGTAGTAAAGAAGTGAGTTAAAAGGTGGGACGTCTAGCACCAAGAGTGTTAATCCCAATCCAAGAAGAGAGCTTTGAACTACCAGATCAGGTTTAGCTTGGATAGTTCTTTTATGTGTTTGAATAAAATGGAACTAGTTTTAAAACATATTTAGACTGTTTGGTTTGTAATAAATAGAGATGCTGTAAGATTTTAAATTTGAGAATGTAATAATAGTAGTGTTGTGTTCTTTTCTTCATTACTTAACCTTAAAGATCCTGAATGGTAGTAAGAAGAGGTTATATGTATGTTCATATAATTATTAAACATGTTGATTTATGTTGGAGTGGCAAGTAACCCCCCAATCTAGACCACAGATTTGGAGGGCCTTACAGTTTGGAATCAGAGATGTAGGTTTTGGTCCCTGAAACAAGAACACTAGGATTAAGATAGGATAGGAAGATCACATAAGATAGGAATAGAGTTGTAAGGGTTTTTATTAGGTTATTTTAGGAAATAGGTTAGGACTGTGTGGATTTTGGGATAGAAAGTTGACTTTCTCTTATGTTATGATTATTTTATCAGATGGAGACTTCGTCAGAGCATAGACACAGAGAGCATCTACCAGAAGATTTACCTGCTCCAGTACAGATACCAGATCAGATAGACTATTCACCAGGTTTCAAGCTGCAGCCACCACCAGTATACCACTATCTACAGGATTTCGAGCCACAGCCACAACTGGTAGTTGATCCATTTCCTTAGTTGTTTATGCTCCATTTCTTGATGTATTCCAGATGCCCCAGATGGAGGGTATGGGTGAGCATGAGGTTGACCAACTGGTAGTTCTATTAGACCCAACACTTGAGGTAGTACAACAGGGTTTGGCCGAGGCCATGGGAGTGACATTGACGGGATCAGTTGGACACATAGGAGAGCCCCATACTGTCTCATACAGAGAGTTTGCTAGTATGATGGAGGACCATGACTTCTGGAGAGCATAATACAGGGAGATTTTGGGTATGATAGATTGGCGAGAGACAGGACCGTTGGTGGCACTATAGCCAGATCACTTCCTATGAGAGAGGATCAGGAAGATCTATAGAGCAACCTCTCGAGAGTTAGAGAGTTACATCATGAGGGAGTCCACACTTATTTCGAGTACCGTTCGGTAGTTGGACTTATTCAGGTGATACTAGTTTCACTTAGTCCGGAGGTTGATCGAGCACCGTCAGGCTACTGAGGACATGACTAGGCAGATAGTGGATGTATGATATGTTTGATATGTTCATATAAGCAAGCATAGATTGTAGTAGTGAGATTAGGCGTGTATATCTCACGGTTTCGGGTTGTAGTCGACAGTAGTAGTTGATAGTCTTTTTTAAGCACTCACACCTTATGCTGGTGTGCTGGATATATATAGAATAAACCCTTTTGAAACCTCTTTTCTTTTATTTATTTAAAATTCCGTTTTGCATTATTTACATTTCCTTATTTATCTTGCAGTCCATTTCCATATTTTCAAATTGTGTTTGACTTGGGAAAGGAAAAGCAAATTATTTGATAATGATGAAATGTGGAACAAGACTGTTAATAATAATAATAATAATATTAATAATAATAATAATAATAATGTGTTTAATTTATTTAAATTCCCTGTTCCAATAAAGGTTAAATTGTTTCTTTATTTATTAATTATCACCTGTTTAGTGGATTATGAAGTAAATTGCTTGTCTTATCACCAGAAAAATGGCACCTAAATGAAAGACCAGGTCTAAAACTTCCAAAAATGACCCTAAAGAATAGAATAATCAAACAATGAACCATATGCTAAATTTAATAAAACAAAAAGTGGTCATGATGCAACAACAAATTCGACAACAACAACAATTCCAACAACAACAGATGTTGCATCAACAACAACCTTAAAATCCATCACAAATACCACCACAAGTTGTACCCACTATTACCTTCAAGCAGTTTCAGGAAATACAGCCACCAGAGTTTGAAGGTTCTGCAGATCTGACTAAAGCCAGGACATGGTTAAAGGAAATTGAGAAAGCATTTGTATTAGTGAAATTTTAGGTAGATCAAAAGACTGGATTTGCAAGTTACTTTCTGAAAGGTAAAGCTAACTATTGGTGGGAGTCAAAGAGGGCTCTAAAAGGTACTGAGATTGTGGCATGGGATAGTTTTACTGAGTCATTTTTGGAGAATTATTTCCCATGCTATATGAAGAACCAGACGGAGTTAAAGTTTCCGTAGTTGAAGCAAGGAAACCTGTCAGTGGCAAAGTATGAGGCAAAGTTTACTGAGTTGTCTAGGTTTCTACCGAAGTAGATAGACACGGAAGAAAAGTGGGCGAAGAGATTTTAATAGGGGTTGAAGTCATGGATTCGAAGCGGAGTAGCGCTTTTTAAATTAACAACATATACGACAGTCATTCAGAAAGCTATGATAATTGAAAGAGAGAGTGATATGTCCCAGAAAGAAAGGGGATAGGGAAATTTTCAGGGCCATTTCAAAAAGAAACGGTGATTTTAGGCCCGGACAAATATAAACTTCAGAAGGACAGACCAGGAAAACCAAAGATCAGGTAATCGTTTCCAAGTTACAAATCAGCAGAGGATAGCAAGACCATCATTTCCGGACTGTAAGACGTGTTGTCAAAAGCATACGAGAGTTTGTAATAAGCCGAATTTTACATGGTTTAGATGCAAGCAGAAAGGGCATTACTCTAAAGAATGTCGAACAAGAAAGACAAATGTTACATGTTTCCAGTGTGGAAAGAAAGGACATATTTCCAGAGATTATAAAGGGCCAACTATATCTATTAATTTTCCAAGGATTATGGCACCACCGCCACCACCACAACAGAATCAGCCCAAGGCAAAGACATTTAACATGACAATTAAGGAGGCAGTGTAGAGTCCAAGCGTAGTTGCAGGTACGCTTTCTGTGAATTCCGTAAATGCAAAAGTATTAATTGATTCTGGAGCTACAAGATCTTTTATTTATGAAGAATTTGTAAAATAGTAATGCTGTGAAGTTCAATGGTTAGGTGAAACGTTAATTATAAAGTTAGCTAATGATGATCAAGTTCCTGTTGATCAAGTTTGTCCAAATTGTGTCATCGAAATAGAAGGACATCACTTCTCCGCTGACTTAATGTTATAATAGGAATGGATTGGTTAACCGGTCATAGTGCCCAAATTGACTGTGCAAAAAAGAAGGTGAATCTACGAACCACGAACAACGCAAGGGTAGTATTTAGGGGTGAGAAACAGAAGAAGAAATTCCTCACGATGATGCAGACTAAGCGATTGTTACGTTAAGAATGTAAATCTTATCTAGCTTATGTGTTGGATGTTAACAAAGAAGGTCCGACAATTGAAGATATTCCAGTTGTATTTGAATTCCCAGACATATTTCCTGATGAACTTCCAAGGTTACCTCCAGATCGTGAAATTGAGTTTACTATCAATCTAGCGCCAGGTACCGAACTAGTTTCAAAAGCACCATATCGAATGGCACCAGTGGAAATGAAGGAGTTGGCTACACAATTACAAGATCTTTTGGATAGAGGGATTATAAGACCTACTGTGTCCACATGAGGTGTCTTGCGCACGACATTCCTCTATAATAACAAGACTAAGTCACATTGACAACCCTAAAATTTAGTTGTTTGATAATCAACTTTGTATTTTGTATTGTATTATTTGAGTATGTAAAAAGTTTAAAATATTAGACTGGAGTATTTTTCTGTAAACATATTCGATCTAAGGAATAAACTCTAGAAGAAGATCAAGTTATGATCATGCCTTAGAGAAAAGTGAAGAAGCTTGGATTTGAATAAACTGTTTTATGAAAAATGTTCTAAGTCAAGATATCGACAAGTCACATATCAATCATATATAGAGAAGTCATTCAAGAACTCCATAATGACTTATCGAGAAGTCGAAAATGGCTTATAGAGAAGTCTCAAAGATATCGATATGTCAAATGAAGATGTGAGATTTGAGATATCGATAAGTCATTTCTGCATGTAGAGAACTTAGAGATATCGACAAGTCAAAATGAAGATGTGAAGATTGGAGATATCGAAAAGTCAATTTCTCATTAGAGATCTTAGAGATATCGATAAGTCAAAATGTATATAGAGATCTCTGAGATATCGACAAGTCAATTGTACATGTAGAGATCTCAGACATATCGACAAGTCATTTAACATGCACAAATTAAGAGACCTCGATAAGTAATATATACCTATAGAGAACTTAGAGATATCGATAAGTCATACTTATAAAGATGTCACTTTTCTATATAATAAACTGGAGATCTCGATATGCCTCTCATATACAAAATGCAGACAAATGAAAATTCAAGATTATCAGTCAACAAACAATCTATCAACTAGATTGAAAAGTCTACAAAGTAGCCGGGGAGAATACAAGATCAACAGCCAAGATTAACTAGACAAAGGATGGTCACAGACCTGCAAGATTCTGCACATATTTTCTAAGCTATAAATGGAAATAGAAAAAGTGCAAGTTTTGTAAACCCGTGCTTCTAGTGTATAAAGCATGCACTGGTCCTTAGTTTAGAAGTAACAAACAAATTCATATTTTCTTGTATTCTCTCAAGAACGAAGCTGAGTTCTTATATTTTTAAGAACACAGAATTTATAGCAAGACAAACTTAATTAATACAAATTAAGTGAGTTTTGAAATATTATGTTTGTTGTGCTTGTTATTTAAATTATGCAAACACATTATCTCTATAATTAAACTGCTTTGTTCACACACCATATCCAAAATAAATTTAAAAAGCCAAAAATTAAAAGAAACACGTTCACCCCCCATGTGTTGTACTCAATATCTAACAAGTGGTATCAGAGAAAAATCTGAAAGAAAATAGATAAAGATCTTGGAAGTATGAGTGCATAAAAGATAAGCAGTATCAAGATACAAGCCTTTGATAGAATCAACAATACACTTTGGAAAAAGAAGATGATGATGTTCACTAGGATTGCCAACCTATTATATATCCAGATTCTCAAGAATGGCCCCTTTACTCCCATGGAAAGGTTTGATGAATCTACTGATGGAGATATGGTCATCCCAACTCATTATGCCCCTAAGGACCCCTCAAAATACACTGAAACTAAAAAATAAAAAAGTCTCTTTGGATAGTTTCCTGCAATCAATTCTGATAGAGTCACTTGAAAATGTTATATACAATAATATTGTCAACTGTGACAACCAAATAGATTTTGAAGAAGATTGAGATTCTTTGTGAGGGTATAGAGGAAGTTAGATCAAATCAAAGGAGAATACCGGTGTCTCGGTATGAGGGTTTCATGGAAAAGCCTAAAGAAGGAATTACTAAAGTTTTTGAAAGGTTTAAAAAATGCATAAATGACTTGAAGCTTCATGATAAGTATTATGAAGCTGAGGAAGTTAACCTAAAGTTCTTGCTAGCTATTCCTGACCATCTTGAACAGAAAATATCAGCTATCAGAGAAGGAAGAGATTTGAGTAGAATAACACTAGAATTTTTATATGGGATCTTGAAAACTTATAAAATTTAAATGTTACAAACAAAGTCATTGAATGCAAATCAAGGACATGTGGTTGATGGTCTCAGTGCCTTAGTTGTTAATGATAGTGAAGCAAGTGAAGATGAACAAGATGCTCATGCTCAAGTTATTCAAGCTGTGGAGCAAAAGAATAAAGTACCTCAAAAGAAAGTTGTTTTGTAGCTAGAGAAAGATGAGTTTTACATCTTGGATGAACTAGATGAGATGGACCAATCCAAGGCTTACGTGGCTAGGAAATTCTCTAACATTAGAGTTAAGAAGCCGAGGTTTTTCAAGAACAAGGAACAGTCTTCCAACAGCAACAATTGGAAACCAAAGACTCAGTATAACTCAGCTAGCAAAGGTGGCTACAAGACTGGATCTTTTGATAGATCAAAGATAAGGTGCTTCAACTGTGATGAGTTAGGTCACTTTGCTACTGAGTGCATGAATCCTACGAAGATGAAGAAGGAAAAAGCCTATTTGAAATTGGAGGCAAAGTACAAAGCTCTCTTGAAGAAACAACAAGAAAAGTCTTACATTGCTGAAGGTAAAAGTTGGGATGATACTGATGATGAAAATGAGAATGAAGAGTTTGGAAACTATGCACTAAAGGAGAATCATCCTCATCAAAATATGAGATACCGACTATAACTACCATTGATTTAAATACAAGCCAATATAAAGAAACTGTTGAAAAGATGAGTGTAGAGTTGTTTCATATCCATACAAGCATGGTGGCATCTACTGAGGAAGTGAGTAGGATTTCGAAGTTAAATGAGAAGCTTGAGATTAAGAAATAAGATTTGGAACTGCGGCTTATTGAGCTTGAAACTATCAAGCAAGAAAATGAATATTTGAAGAACAAGCTGAAGTGTGCAAGTGAAGTTGAAGCTGTGTTGAGGGTAAAGTTAGAGAAGAATGAGGTGAAATTGAAATCATTCAGGAATGCATCTTAGTTGGTTGGACAGTACTATGAGAAGAACAAACCATGTGCTAACATAGTTATTACTTTGGATTATGATGCTTTGAACAACAACAAGAAAAGTGAAGGTGACAAAGGTAAAGCAATTGCAAATCAAGATGTCCCAGTTATGCTGAGAAAAGTTGATGCACCTTTGTTCAAACCATGTGAAACCAATTTCAATGAAGTTGAGTTGGTTATCAAGCAAGAGCTTGCAGATGAGGAAAATGAAAAGAAATACATTAAAACAACTCCAACTCCTAAAAATGAAAAGAATCCCATGGTAGATCAAGTTTTTAAGAAGCCAATCAAGGAAATCAAAATCGATAATGCAGGAAGGAAAAAGAAGAACAGGAATGGGAAAATTGGAGTGAACAAAAGAAATAATTTTACATTTGTTGCAGATGCTCCCAGAAAACAATGTCAGAAATGTAGCTCTAAAAATCACCTAAATCACCTTTACAAATAGGCTGTTAGTGAGCCAAAAGTGGGAGCCTACAGATACAATGAAGCAAAGGCTGCTAGAACAATGCTGAAAGATGCCAAGTTATCAAAAAGTTTTTGGGAAGAAGATATCAACATTGTATGCTACACTCAAAATAGATATATCATCAACAAAAATATTGGCAAGTCACCCTACTCAATTTTATCAAAAAGGAAGCCTACTGTGAAGCACCTACATGTGTTTGGAAGCAAGTGTTTTTTTAAAAGACAACTTTGAATATGTGGGAAAATTTGACTCTAAAGTTTTTGAAGCAATTTTTCTGAGATATTCATTGGAAAGAACTGTATGCAGAGTTTATGTGCTTGAACAAAAGAAAATTATGGACAGCACATATGTGACTTTTGATGATGATAAGTGTCCAGGCTTGGAGTGCCTTGACGAAAGTGAAGCTAAAACCCTTAAGTTTGAAAATCTCAATATTGATAGTGATTTTAAAGATGAAGCTGAGATCAATACAAGCAATAGAATGAATGAAGAGTCAACTGAGCAAGTGAATCATGAGAATGGAAACTCATCTCAAACACCTGAATTTAATAGCACAAACTTCAGGGGAGAAAGAGAAGATAATTCTGCAAGTCATACCAATGGTGAAGAAAATGCAGAAACTTCAAGTCAACAAAATTATACCAGGAAGTGGGATACAAGTCACGCAAGGGATGCAATTATTGGTGATTCAATTGCTTGTGTGAGGACTAGAAGTGCAACTGCTAATTAATGTTAACATGCATGCTTTCTTTCACAAATTGAGCCTAAAAAACCGAGAAAGCTCTACTTGATCCTGAATAGATATCTGCTATGCAAGAAGAGCTAAATCAGCTTGAGAGAAACAAAGTATGGAAGTTGATTTTTGCACCAAAGAACAAAAGTATAATTGGAACAAAGTGGGTGTACAGGAACAATATGGCGCCCTTCAAACCCGGGTCAGAAGTTTGGGGTCCACACACACACATCATTTATAACCTGCTTCTAACAATAATAAAGAAAATAATAATATGCAATGACCCTACCTACCAACTACCACGGATCGCAACAGGTTAAAGTATGCACACAAGCCAAACACATCTAATATATTACATACCGATCAAATCCCAACTAGTCAAACTCAACTGAGTATTAAGCATATTACAAACTTTTACAACTTAAATTATTCCAAGAGAAGCCTACTAGCTCAGCTTAACAACCTTAATCCCTAGCTCTCGCGCTGGACTGGGGATCCTTGCTACCAACTGGTTCCTTTTTAACTGGAAAGAATATAAACAACATTGCACAAATGAGCTAACTAGCTCAGCAAGTCACAATGACAAAACTGAGAATAATGATCATCAAGTGAATATGGTTATGATATCAAGTGAACGATGGATTATGATTTAGAATTGGATATTATACTTTTACTTTAAAAACCAAGGTTAGGCTACTGATCAGTCACGCACTAACCCCGAGCAAAGCACACAGCATTGCTCTAACTACTGGATCCAAGGCACACATTGGCCTAACTTGACCATTATATGGTCTGACCACGAATCTGGTCCACAATTTTATAAAAACAATCCAATTCTAACATAATAACAAAATGAACAATAATAAACAATAACCAGAATCATTAACAACAGTGAGTACTTAACAATGAAAGGATTTCAATACTTGTATGGATCAACAAGGTAATTTCAAAGCTTGGATGATGGGTAATGAAAGAATTGGATAACAAAGGAATCAATGTTTCAGTGTTTCAAGGATTTGGTCTTTCAAAGAATAAGATATCATGGGTTGAGTATATAAGTAATTCAGTTTAGCGTTTGGTATTTAGTTTGTATGTATTTGTGGAGTAGTATCATAGATTTGTGGTTCGTGTTTGGGTATACAATAATCAATGGCTTAGAAAGAATATGGTTCCTGGCTCAAGAACAATAATTGGAATCAGGGTTTAGGTTTCTGTGCTTCAAAGCACTTGCAATATCACAGGATTATCAAGTACTACAATATCCCGAGAAAGTTCAGAACACTTGCCTGGTACTAGCGTACTATTCTACACTCGCTTCCAATCACAATCGTCTTACTCCTCAACTACTTGTTTCCCTTTCCTACGTCTTGCCTCTTCTGCTCACATATCATAAGCATCTATCAATCATCAACTCATAGGATTCTATTCAACACATACTTCTATTTACCCTTCATTTTACCCAAATCCGATTAATCGGATTGAAAGTTACGTAATAATCAAGTACACATTGAATATATAGATCAATAGTCAATCAACAAGTCACATATAACACATAATATATCACGTAATCAATGATATGTCATTTATAAAGAAGTCCCGGGTCATAAATAGGCTTTCGGGTATTTAAAATGATTTTTAAAACATTTTTTCGGAATTAAAACGGGTTGTTGGATCAATTTTGGGTTAATAAACAGGGTTCGGTTGGCCAATTCTGGCTTCGAAACAATTTTATAATAATTATCGAGCTTTGGAATTTAGAATAATATTTTAAAGCTCGAAACTATTTTTCGGAATTTTTAAATCATTTTTAAATAATTAAATCTAATTAAATAATTGATTAAAATGAATTAATAATTAATTAAATCAATTAATCTATTAATTTTTGAATTAATTGACCAATTAATTAATTAAAAATTAACTGAAATTAATTAACTAATTATTTTAGATATATTTTTGAATTAAAAATAATTTTCGGAATTAAAATAATAATTTTCAGAATTTTCAGAAATTAAAAATGAATTTTTATAATAAAAATAAATAGGAAATATAATTTTTAAACATTTTTTAAACAGGAATCCTATTTTTAAAAACTTTGCAAACTGGAGGGACTAAACTTCACCATCTTCAAAAATACAGGGACTAAACTGTAATTTTGCAGTTTCAGTCGCCGGAAAAATCGGGGATGGTCGGAGAACTCACCTCCCGCATCCTCCCACCACCATCACCTCCAGAATTAAACTACACAACACCAGGAACCTATATCTGCAATCAAAATTCATCAATAACCCCAGACTTGGCCGGAATTTGATCAAGAAACTCGCCGGTTTCCGGCGGGTTCGACGTAAACTTCAATACACAACTCCCTTCTCTACAGACCTAGTTGATTCATGAAACTTTTACCACTAGATTGCAAATTTCACAGAGAATACAATACACTATACCACAACATCAATCTATTTCAGAATAAGAAACCCCCAAATTTCAATTAAGAACATTCATACGGGTTATAAACCCTAATTTTAAAATTCGAAAATCAACCTCAAATTTGAACATGTTATTGAACTCCAAATCAGACGTATAATATATCAAAATCATCAGGAAAACAAGCTCTACAACATTCAATCACCAAATCATACAAACAATCATCCGAACAAAAATTCATATTTTTAATAAATTTAATTCGAAAATAAATAAATTTCCAGAAAATAAACCTTTGATTCTGCAGTGAAACAAAGCTCAGAATCTGATAGAACACTTCAAATCCTTCGTTTTGGTTACTCAAGCTTTGAAAACAGAGATCGGTAACGCCTTCGTTTTGCTGTTTGATTCTTAAAACAGTTTATGTAATTAGGGTTTTTCTCTGAAAATTATAAAATTAACTATCTGCAAATGATTTTGATACGAAACAAAATACGGTAAAAGGCTATTTATAATTATGGAAAATTAGTATCCCGTTGGATCATTCTGGATATAAAATGGTACGTTTATTTATAAAAACTGATCCAAACGGTATCGGTTTTCGGGATAATTATCCAAATCAGTACAATTTGTACTGCGGTCTTGGTCTCAGCACCTGGTTACACGTACTACGAAGTGATAATTGGGATAGTTTAATAAAAAGCTCCCGTTTATCGAAAATACGGGTTTTATTGATTTACCGAAACGAATATTGTATCGAAAATGTTGCGCCGGGACCCGCGCAGAACAAACCGTACGCCGGATCGAAAAAGTCGAAACATGGAATATGCTCGGAATATTACAATTAGGTTAAGAAGGAGTTCTCGGAAGAGTTTCGGGTTCCAAAAACGTAACAACGGATGACGTCGATTGGTTCCCGTTTTTATAAAATAGATTTTAAATACTCGGAAAAAGATTTTATAAATTTCATATGATCCTTATAAATCCATAAATCAACATAAAAATAATTAGGATGATATGACAATTATCTATATTTTATTTTGGACGTATAAAAATTAAAATACTCAATTAATATTATTTTTGAATATGCAAGTACAGATAACACTTAACAATTAACTCACAGAATAGATACTGAACACACATAATAATTATTTAATAGCAAAAATAATTACACGATATATCCCGGATATTACAAACAAAATGGATGAAAATGGAATTGAAATAAGAAACAAAGTAAGGTTGGTTGCAAAAGGCTACTCACATGAGGAAGGAATTGATTATGATGAAACTTTTGCTCCAGTTGCAAGACTTGAAGCAATAAGGATCTTTCTTGCATTTGCTGCACACTCAAGCTTTAAAGTGTATCAAATGGATGTGAAGAGTGCATTCCTTAATGGTGAGTTAGATGAAAAAGTTTATGTGCAATAGCCATCTGGCTTTGAAGATCCAGAATTTCCAGATTTTGTCTATAAATTACTCAAGGCTCTTTATGGATTAAAGCAAGCACATAGAGCTTGGTATGACACACTGTCAGAATTTTTTCTTAAACATGGATTCACTATAGGAACAATTGACAAGACCCTCTTCTATAAGCAGCATATTGGTGATATGATCCTAGTTCAAATCTATGTGGATGATATTATTTTTGGTTCTACTAATGAAAAGTTATGTCAAAGATTCTAAAAAATCATGCAGTGTGAATATGAAATGAGCATGACGGGAGAATTAAGTTACTTTCTTGGACTTCAAGACAGTCAAAGAAATGATGAAATCTTCATCAACCAAAATAAGTATGTTAAAAATTTATTGAAGAAATTTGGAATGGTTGATTGTTTACTTGCATCAATACCTATATCTACAGCTACAAAGCTGGATGAAGATAAGAAAGGAAAAAGTGTAGTCATTTCAGGTTATAGAGGAATGATTGGATCTTTGTTGTATTTGACTGCTAATAGACCATACATTATGTATGCAACATGTCTGTGTGCAAGATTTTAATCCAATCCAAAGGAATCACGTTTGATGGCTGTGAAGAGAATTTTCAGATACTTAAAGGGAACACCAAACTTGGGATTATGGTATCCTAAGGGAACTGGATTTGAAGTTGTTGGATATACAGATGCAGATTTTGCTGGATGCAGTGTTGACAGAAAGAGTACTAGTGGAAACTGTCAATTTCTTATACAAAGAATTGTATCCTGGTATAGCAAGAAACAATAATATATGCCAGCTTTCACAGTTGAGGCTGAATACATAGCTACTGGAAGTTGTTGTGCTCAAGTGTTTTGGATTAGAAATAAGATAATAAACTAGGGCCCAGTGTTTCATAAAATTCTAATTATGTGTGACAATACTAGTCTATATCTATTGTTTCTAATCCAGTTAATCATTCTAGAACAAAGCACATTGATGTAAGGTGCCATTTTTTTAGAGAACATTCTGCAAATGGTACTATTGAACTTATTTTTATTCCAATAGAAAAATAATTAGCTGATATTTTCACTAAACCTTTGGATGAAGCAACTTTCACTAGACTTATTGGTAAAATTGGAATGTTGAATTCTTCATCTTAAAAGGCAAGAACTCCGCTAATATGTTGCAGCAGACTAATTTCCAGTAAATCAAAACTAATTTAATTTAATTGGAAATTAACTAGAATATGAGTTATAAATATTTCAAAATTCTCTATATATTTATTTTTCAAAATTCAAAATTTAGCTTGGAATTTTTCAAATTCTAATAACACTATCTAACTGTTAATTTACATTTTCAATTTGTGAAATTAACATAAGACAGAATTAAAAAGAATAAAAGTATATAGAGAATTGAGTTCTCGATAAGTCTAATGGTCTTCTCAACAAGTCATTTTGAGACTTCTCGATAGAGTTCTCGATAAGTCATTTTCCTGAATTTTTGAAGGACTTCTCGACAAGTCTTATTATGAATTCTTGATAAGTCATTGTAGAGATCTCGATATATGTTAATTCATAGAGTTCTCTACAAGCATATATTTTAGACTTCTCGACAACTTAGAACTGAAATAATTTAAATTAATAAATTATTTCAGTAAAATACTTTTGATATAAAATCATTCTAATTTTATTTTGATTTATTCAAATAAAAATTGGAAAAATTCAGTTCATTCTGGACAAACTGGGTATTTATTTCACATCTCGATAAGTCATTATCTAGTTCTCGATAAGAGTCAGGAAAGTGACATATCGATATGTATCTATTCTCACACATGACTTATTGATAAGAAAATACCAAACGTTTATTTCTACTTCTCGACAAGTCACCTACCTTTATCTATAAATACCCAGACTTCTCGATATAACCCATCTTTACGCTTTCGAGATCTTAAGTGACCTATTTTTTGCAATTCTTGACCGTTCTCTCTCATTTCAAACTCTTTCTTCTTCAAATCTCTTACCCACTCAAATTCAAACACTTGAAATGGCATCAAACACTATTAGAGCTTTTATCCCAAATGAGGGCACCAACTACCTTGCATTCATAGATGGTAACCAAACTCCTGATAACTTCAAGAGCTTTGTCAAATTTCTATTTAAGATATTCTTTGCAGGTGCTATAACTATAAATCCAATTATGTATCTAGATGTTACCAATGATTTATGGAACTCAGATGTGATTAGGACAGCTGTGCATGAGAACCAAGCTGTATCTATGGTAGTTAACTGCTCAATCCAAGGCCAACAGGTGGAATTTACTGAGAATGATGTCAACCTGGCTTTGGGCATTCCTATTGACAATATGGTGGAGGTCTCAACTCAAGAAGAGCTGGCTTAGTTCATGGACTGTATCAACTGCAGTGAGAAGATCAACATGGCTAGCTTGAATAAGAAGCATCTGAGGAGGGAATGGTCATTCCTGTTTGACTTAATTGTGAGGGCCTTCACCTGCAGAAAGACAGGGTATGACAACATCTCAAGTGTGGTCCAGAAGTTGGTGTTCTCCATGGCTCACAAAAGACACATAAATATGGGGCTTTTGATTCCGCAGGAACTCGGCACAAGGCTCACAATGCCTTTGGCTACACGAGATAAGGAAATTTTCTTTCCTAGATTTATAATGTCTACTTTAAACCATAAAGTTCAAGACATTCATTTACTTAATGGTATAGATAGAACAAAAATAGGCAATTGTAAAAATGTGTCCAAAATTCTATTTGGCTCACTTATTACAAAGAATAAGGTACCTGTTAGTCTTAGAATCACTCCATTTATGTTGGAGAGATTAAGGACTTACCCTTACCATGTGCCTAATAAGAGGTCTAATGTTCAACCTAGTACAGTTATGGCTTCTGTACCTGTGGAAGAACAAACACAAGAACACCAATAGGGGCCTTCCCAAACTGAGACCCTTCCTTCTTTACAATTAGAAGCTAGGAAACCAACCACTTCATCCTCTCAAAAGGGTGAAGTGAGTAAAAAGAAGAGAAAGCAAGCACCCCTGACTGTTATAAATGAGAGCGGTGAGGATCAAATACTAATAGAGTCTGACATGATCAAGAAACCATAGAAGGTAAGAAATATGAGTTGACCACTCAATTAGCTACCTCTACATCCTCCCAAAAGGATGTAGTTGATATAAAGGGATTAAAACAGACTCTAGAGGCATCCTCTCAACAGGGTGTCTCTATTGAACAAAGCACTCTCCCTACCGCATCTTGTAAAGAGTATGCACCACAACTTGAACACATTCAAGTTTATGAAAGAAGGAATAAGGAGGTACACACTTTGAGAGCACATCTCTTGAAGTTCCCTCATCTATTCAGGGGGAGCTACCAACACTCAGTTCTCAAATCACTAATCTAATTTCTCAAATTTCTTCTACATACAATTAAACACTTGAATCCAATTCTCATGTGTTGTCAAAATCAAGTGACACAGTTCAAGAGACTGTGCTCACCACCCAAGAACACATTTAGTTGGTGAGAGGCTACACTCTAGGGTAGACCTTGATGACACCAACAAAAATACAGAGGTTTCATCAATTTTTACTGAAGACCTTGTGGTTGTAACAAATGCACCTTCATGTGCAAATCAATCTTCACAGATTGACATGTTTGAGGGTAGTACTCCTGAGGGGGGGGGGCTATCTAATTCATCTCCAATTCAATTGGAGGTTCCTCATGTAGGGACAACTCCTCTCAAAATCCTGGCTGAGATTGCTTTGTCAATTGAAGCTATGAGTCCAATTGTCAATGATCCAATCATTGGGGAGACAAGTCAAGCACATTCAGGTGCTAGTTTTTTGCAAGAAGAACAAGGGTTTGAGGCCGTGGTACATGACAGTAACCTGGTCAACTCCCCTCCAATTTAAATGGAGGTTCCCATTCTTGGTGAACAACCTATTGTCACAACCACAGTTTCTACTATGAGTTCAACTGTGATTCCAATTACAGGCTTACCTATCTCTTCACAACCCTCTATCTCAAACCAAACAGATATACCATATACCTCCAACCCTACATAACAAACCTCACACCTAACCTCATAGTGGCTGCAGGATGCTCATACTTAGCTAATAACCATGATGATCTTCTAGTGGACTAACTCTCTGGCCTTGCCAATTTACCCAATAGTTGCTTACAACTGATATGTCCAATCAGGATTATCAGGCTATCTTGCTCTCTTATTAAACAGATGTTGAAGAATATCAACAAAAGATTGTAAACGAAGCTGAGAAAGATGGAATGTTGATGTTTGGCTAGACAAAGACTTCAGCTTCGAGATAGATGAGGTTTAGGCTAGGTTTAAAGAAGAGTAAATAACTATCCTAGGAAGGAATGCCAAAACTATTAGTCCACGGGAAGTTTAGATGCTATTACAGAAGTCTACAAGGCACAGCTCAAAGCTTTTCACCACATTGGTAAAGCACTAAAACAGACTCTGAATAGTCATCAAGACAGAATCTGGAGATTGGTAAAAGACAAACTAGATGACCTTGTGCCAACTCAGGTGGAAATAAAGAATAAATTCAACAAATTTGCTGAGCAAATTGCAAGGTTTGATGTCACCAGTATGGAGCTGAAGATCAAAAACCTAAAGCAATCCTTTCTGGATCTACAAGAAGTTGTCCAAAATCAAATCACCACTAATAGTGGCACAAAGGTCAAATTGGATCAACTGCATCAGGCTAGATATGAACCCTCGGCAATGTTAATGAAGGGCATCAATGAGTCTATTCAAGCCATATTTGGTGCTTTTGTCTCAACAAGCTCACAACAACCAATCTCCACATCCACAAATCTTCAGATCTAATCTCTACAACAACAAGTCTCCAATCTGCAAGTCTCCAATGACTCACTCACAACTCAGGTCACAGCTCTCACTACTCTAATGCAGAGTCAACAAAATGATATCAGGACCCTGGTAGACTCTCGCAAGCATCTCCAAATGCAGAATTCTATCTCATTGGGAGCTATTATGGGTGTCTTGAATGTTCCATTACCTTCTCTACTTGAAGTTGCGAGGCCAGAAATTCCAACTCCACTACTCCTGCCTGCTACCAAGACTAAGAAAGAGATAGAAGTTAGAAATCAACAATCCAAGGAAGCTGGAAAATCTACAAAATCAAAAAAGCTGGAAAATCTACAAAATCAAAAGAAGCTGGCAAACCTACATCCCACTCAGGTCAAAGCTCTACACAAGTAAAAATTTCTTAGGATGTTAGAAAAGACAGACTCCATAAAGCTACAGAATGACCCTGTCAAGACAAGGAGTTCAATGAGTTATTAACAGTTCTAAGAGTGTCTCTTCATAACAATTACATCACTTACAAGAGAGCCTTGTCCAACAACATCAATTTTCCAAGAGTGGTGATAGTAAAGATTGGGAACTTTTTGGAGAAGAGGATAGTGGCCAATGTCAATGACTGTGGTTTAGACAAGTGTCTACGGATGTCTCTCTCAAATATTCAAACCATGAGAGCATCTGAGCTGAATGTAATAATTGATAGAGTTAATCCAGTAATTCCAGAGGACACCCAATTTCTCAATAAACTTAAGAAAGCTCAAATAGCTGCTTTTCATAAAGCGTATCTACATCCAAGCAAGGGGTGGCCTATATTTGTCCACAAACTAAATAGTGCAGATACTTTACAGTTCCCAAAAACTGTGTAAGGGGAAATACAAGATTGATTATGACATTGGAGACTAATCTCAAGACCAAGAAGAACAAAATAGCTGAAGATGATGAGATGATCAGGATGTTGGGAAGATACCTACAGAATGCTGAGACCATGTTGCCAACTACTCAATTCAACACAAAAGATGACAATGATGATGATGAGCAAAAAAAATGATGAGAAAAAACCTTCTGGCTCAAATTAAAGTCAATATTATAAAGCAACTGGTAGCAAATTAGAAGAAAAGAAGAGGGATGATAGAAAAAGGGTAGATGAAAGCAGAAGGAGGAAAAAGGGTAGACAAAAAGGTGTTAAGAAAAATGTTCTACAAATCCAAATCTCACAAACTCAAACCACCAAGCCTATCCAAACACTATCTCAACCAAACCAACCTCAAAAGCCAAAATTCTTGTACAAATAAACTGCAAACACCCAACTCAAAATACCAATCACATTCAGCCGTATCACACTAAAGAAAATCACAAACATACCTTCATTCAAGCCTCCAACCATAAATCACTTCAAGTCTTTGGAAGAAAGCCAAAGAAAATGCAAGTTGGTGTTGGGGTCATCTGAAATTAATTCAATCAAACTGACTTTCTACCTCTTAGCATATGTCTCACAGATGATGACTTTTTCCAACAATTAGCTAAAGAAATTGTCAAATTCTGGGTTGTATCACTTGCAGAAGTCAGAATCTACTATCAAAATGGCTCCTTCATTTTGCTTAGCATGATAGTAATGGAAAATTTTACAACTACAGAACTGAAGAGGGTGATCAGCTTGATGAAGGATAAGGAAACAAGTACAAGAATTTGGAAGGCTGTGATGTCTAAAAGGTTGAGGGAAAGGGATGAAAGGCATGCAAGATTGAAGGCTGAAAAAGAGGAAAGGGACAAAAAAATATACAAAGGAGATAGAAATGTTTGAGCAGAGATCTAATAAACTCAAGGCAAAGGGGTTGAGTAGAATATCACAATATGGATATTTTTTGAATATACAAGTTGGCAGGATCATAAGATTCAGAGTTGGTTACCTAATTGGTTAGTCATTGGATGAATGGCTCAAGCTTGTAGAAGCTCTAAGAGGGACTAAAATTATAGAGGAACAAGTGCCTGTAGATCTTAGGGACCTCATTAGAAAATAATCAGGCTATGAGAAATTCATGTGATGGCTGCAATTATTGAATTTATGTAATCACTCAATGTATAAAAGTTGTATTTGTTAATCTGTCAGTTTTTTGTAATTATTTTTTTAACTTGGAGTTAATCTTGTTATAAGGCATGAATTAATGATAAACAATCTTCTCAAAAATTGGGGGAGATTGTTGTGCAAGACATGCCTATATAATAACAAGACTAAGTCACATTGACAACCCCGAGATTGGAGTATTTTTCCGTAAACAAGTTCGAGCTAAGGTATAAACTCTGGATGAAGATCAAGTCATGATCATGCCTCAGAGAAAAAGGAAGAATCTTGGAGTTGAATAAACTGTTGTATGAAAAATGTTCTAAGTCAAGATATCAACAAGTCATAGATTAAGCAATATAGAGAAGTCATTCGATAACTCCAGAATGACTTATCGAGAAGTCCAAAATGGCTTATAAAGAAGTCTCAGAGATATCGACAAGTCAGATGAAGATGTGAAGATTGGAGATATCAACAAGTCATTTTGCATGTAGAGAACTCAGAGATATCGACAAGTCAAAATGAAGATATGAAGATTGGAGATATTGACAAGTCAATTTCTCATTAGAGAACTCATACATATCGACAAGTCAAAATGTGTATAGAGATCTCTGAGATATGAACAAGTCAATTCTACTTGTAGAGATCTCAGACATATCGAAAAGTCATTTAACATGCACAAATCAAGAGACCTCGACATGTCAAATATACCTATAAAGAACTCAGAGATCTCAATAAGTCATTATACTTATCGAGATGTCACTTCTCTATAGAATAAACTGGAGATCTCGATATGCCTCTCAAATACAGAATACAAACAAATGAAGAATCAAGATTATCAGTCAATAAACAATCTATTAACTAGATTGAAAAGTCTACAAAGTAGCTGGGGAAAATACAAGATCAAGGGCCAAGATTATCTAGACAAAGGATGGTCACATACCTGCAAGATTCTACACAAATTTTCTAAGCTAGAAATGAAAATAGAAAAAGGTTGCTTTAGAAGTGCAAGTTTTGTAAACCCGTGCTGCTAGTGTATAAAGCATGCACCAGTCCTTAGTTTAGAAGTAACAAATATATTCACATTTTCTTGTATTCTCTCAAGGAAGAAGCTGAGTTCTTATATTTCTAAGAACATAAAATTTGTAGCAAGACAAACTTAATTAATGGAAATTAAGTGAGTTTTGAAATAATGTGTTTGTTATTCTTGTTGTTTAAATTCTGCTAACATATTATCTCTATAATTAAACTGCTTGGTCACACACCATATCCAAAAAAGTTCTAAAAAGCCAAAAATTAAAAGAAACACATTCAACCCCCCAGTGTTGTACTCAATATCTAACAGGGTACACTGATACTGTTTATCATAAAGAAGGGCGGTAGTATGAGATTGTGTATCGATTATCGCGAACTAAACAAATTGACCATTAAGAATATATTTCCTTTACCGAGGATTGATGATTTATTTGATCAACTGAAAGGAGCAGCATGGTTCTCGAAGATTGACTTAGGATCAAGTTATCATCAACTAAAGATTAAGGCAGAGGATATTCCTAAAACTGCATTTTGTACCAGGTAAGGTCACTATGAATTCTTTGTAATGGCGTTAGGGTTAACTAATGCACCAGCATCATTCATGGATCTGATGACCAATGTTTTTAAGAAATACTTGGATAAGTTTGTGATTGTGTTTATCGATGACATTCTGATTTATTCGAAGAATGAAGTAGAACATGCAGAGCACCTGAGAATTACTTTGGAATCTTGAGGAAGGAACGACTTTACGTGAAATTTTCTAAATACGAATTTTGGATAGGAGAGGTACAATTTTTAGGCCATGTAATCAGTATTGAAGGAATTAAAGTTGATCCTTCAAAGATTGAAGCTATTCTGAATAGGGAAAGACCGAAGTTGCCTACGAAAGTCAGAAGTTTCATGGGATTAGCTGGTTATTATCGAAGATTCATTAAAGATTTTATGAAGATAGATACTGCATTAACAAAGTTGACTCGAAAGAACAAAATTTTTATATGGAATGAAAAACGTGAGGAAAGCTTTCAGGAATTAAAGAATCGATTGATAACTGTGCCTGTATTGGTTTTACCAGACGATCATGGTAACTTTGTTATCTACAATGACACTTCTTATAGAGGACTGGGATGTGTACTGATGCAACATGGTAACGTGATCGCATATACTTTCAGATAATTGAAGCCTCATGAACAAAAGTATATGACTCATGACTTGGAATTAGCTGCAATTGTGTTTGTATTGAAACTTTGGAGACATTATCTATATGGTGAGAAGTGTGAAATTTACACTGATCACAAAAGCTTGAAGTATATCTTCACTCAGAAGGAGCTTAACATGAGATAACAATGATGGCTAGAATTGATCAAAGATTACGATGTTTCAACCAACTATCACCCGGGGAAGGCAAATATTATAGCAGATGCGTTGAGCACAGAAGAAAGATTAAACGTGTTAACGTCCTCAGAAGAACTAAACAGGGAATTTGAGAAATTGGAAATCAAAGTTCGTATTTCAGAAGAGTCCACTGAGATGAATTATGCAATGACGTTTCAACCAGAATTCTTAGAAAATATTCAAAGATGCTACGAAGAGATAATGAGTCATGAAAGTGAAAGCTTAACTGGTGAAGAGATTTCAAGTCCGAAGGATGACAAGGGATTCCTACTATTTTCTTCGAGAATCTGGGTACCTAATGTAGCAGAATTAAAAGAAGAAATCTTATGAGACGCCCACAACTCAAGATACTCTATTCATCCAGGAAGCACAAAAATATACAGAGATCTGAAGGAAAAATTTTATTGGCCTGACATGAAGAAGGAGATAGCAGAATAGGTGAGTAAATTTTATACGTGCCTATGAGTCAAGGCAGAACATCAGCGTTCGAGTGGAATACTACAACTACTGGATATTCTGGAATGGAAATGGGAACATCTTGTGATGGATTTTGTGGTAGGACTTCCAAGAACCAAGGCAAATCACGATGCAATTTGGATTATTATCAAAAGACTAATGAAGTCAACACATTTTCTTCCAATCAACGAAAAATTTTTGCTTGATAAATTAGTGCATTTATATCTCAAAGAAATAGTGATGTGAGATGGAGTTCCTGTATCAATCATTTCCGATCGAGATCCGCGTTTCAATTTGAGATTCTGGAGACAGTTTCAAGAATGCTTGGGCACCAAGTAAAACATGAGAACCGCATACCATCCGCAGATAGACGGGCAAAGTGAAAGAATAATCCGGAAAATTGAAGATATGCTACGAGTATGTGCATTGGACGTTGAAGGCAGTTGGGATGAGCACTTACCGTTAGTGGAATTCTCTTATAATAATAGCTATCATGCAAGCATTGGAATGCCACCCTATGAAGCTTTATACGGGAGAAAATGTAGATCTCCAGTATATTGGGATGAAGTTGGTGAACGAAAGATTCTAGGCCCAGAATTGATCCAGCAAACTAAAGAAAAAGTGGAACTTATTCAGAAGCGATTAGAAGCAGCGCAGAATCGACAACGAAAATATGCGGACCAAGCCAGGAAGGATCCAATTAATAAGAATAATCCAATTATTAATTAAATAATTGATTATTCAAATTACTTAAATATTAATTACATTTTTAAATAATTATTTAGGAAAAATCAGAATTAGAAAAGATTTTTCCATATTTTTTGGAAATTAAATGAATTTAAAATAAATTATTTAAATAAACGATTAATTATCAAAATAAATAATCAATTTAAATAAATAATAAATAATAATTATTATAAATAAATAACTTTAAATTTTGGAAAATTATTCAGATTTATTTATAAAATTAATTAATTTATTTATTTATTAATTAATCAATTTATTTTAATAAACAAAATGATTTTTGAATTAATTTTAAAAAGAAATTCCAGAAACAGGTTTTTGAAATTGCAATTAGGAATTTAGGATCAAAACCGGGTTCAAAAACGGGTTCGGAACCGGTTCGCCAAGAACATATTTGGGTCACCAAGAACCCAGGATCCGGGGAGGATTTCGGCCACCAAAATCTTTTCCGCCCAACTCCGTTCTGGCCAAATAATGTATCGTTTGTACTGTTTTTTGATTCAAATCCATTCTAGATCACTTCACCACTCTGATTTAGGAAACAGTAGACCGTAATAACCCCTGAAATTCCATCTCCATCGAAATCGAACCAAAAACCGGCCAAACATCGGTCTGGCTAGTTTATACATGAAACTTTGATTTTAATACATCAAATCAAAGCTAGAACACGTACAATCAAACCCCCAACACCTAACTAACCTCAGAACAAACAAAATAAAAAAATGATTAAATTAAAAATTGAACATAAACCCTAATAATCAAATTAGACTATCTAGCAATCGTTTGATGAAATTGATAGCATAAATCAATTTTACACACTCATATGAAGCTATACAAACAATCAAATCAATGAGATAACCCTAGAATAAAAAAGCCTTAATTTTAGTCAAGAACCCTAGAACTCGAAATTGAAAATACATGAATCAATGCATGAAATTGATACCATAAACTGATTAGATAGATCAAAAGCTTCAATTTAAGTACTTACATGATAGTATTTGATGCTCCGAATCACTCAAAATCACTTATTTATTTTCGACCCGAATTCGAGAACCCTAACCAGATTTTCAGAGAATTTTGCTTATTTTTTTTTATTTTTTATAATTTTTATATAATTAAATTAATCTATTTATAATTACAAAATAAATACCCCTAATTATAATTTAGGCCTTAATTTTATCTCCTAATAAAATTAATTGGCTCTTAATTAATAACTTATGGGGAATAATTTTTTAATTTTTAATTTCAAATAATTACAAAATATATGCCAAAATTTCCCAAAAGTTATGAATAATCCAAAAAATGCAAAGATCTGAAATAGTTGAAAGCCACGTAATTTTATAAAAATAAAAATATGATTTTTGTGGGGTTTTGATTACCTGTAGGAGCCCGAAACAAGATATTTTCTAAATTAACTTGATGTTCGAAAAATTAATTTGGTATACACCATATTAGGCAAAAATAAGGCCAATTGCTCTATATGAAATAATAGCTATTAAAAGAAAACCTGGACAGTATAACTTTTAATATAAATACATTTAACACATAATAAAATACCCGGAAAATACCCTGAACCACACGAAACACATACAACACATAGAAGCTAGTATTTTATGACTAATTACACTTCATGATATAATAAAACACACAATACTCACTTAATATTTTACAAAACAGTCATAATTTCTCAGTCGTCACACCTACCCTCTACCAAACATATATCAACTGCCACATCCGGACACCTCATGCTAAGCTTCATGGACTCCTTCTCCGGGTACAACCAAATCAAGTTGAATCCAAAGGACATCCAAAAGACAGCATTCATCACCCATAGAGCAGTCTATGCTTATATCATGTTACCTTTTCGATTGACGAATGCAGGCTCAACCTATCAGAGAGCAATGATAAAAAAATTTAAAACCCATCTTGGAAGAAACTTGGAATCCTACATTGATAATATGATTGTAAAGTCCACAAGCATCCCGGGTCACATCGGAGATCTTAAAGAATTTTTTGATATTTAAGGAAGCATGCACTCAAGCTTAATCTAGAGAAATGCACCTTCAGAATGTGAGCAGGAAAATTCCTAGGATTCATGATAAGCAACCGGGGGATTGAAGCCAATCCGTAGAAAATAAAGGCAATCCAAGAGATTAAGGCTCTCCAGACCCAGAAAGATGTGCAAAAGCTAGCAGGGTCACTAGTAGCACTCAGGAGGTTTGTGTCAAAGCTGGCAGAAAGAATGCTTACCTTTCTTTGATTTGCTAAAATGAGCCAATAACAAGAAAGAAGTCAATTGGAATCCAGAGTGCCAGAGAGCATTTGAGGAAATCAAGGGATATCTCCCCCAGCCACCAATCTGAACTAAAGCCCAATCCGGAGAACCCCTATTCCTCTACTTATCATCCAGGGCCCTGGAAGTAGGAGCAACATTGATTCAGGAAGAAAATGAAAAACAACAACCAATATATTATGTAAGCCAAGTACTAAAAGATGCCGATACCACACACCCAAGATTGGAAAATTTTGCCTTTGTTTTGGTTACTTCATCATGAAAGCTTTACTTCCAAGGAAGGGAAATCGGAATTGTGACTAATCAGCCCTTAAGTAAAATAATACACAAACCAGACATCCCGGGAAGGCTCATAAATTGGGCACTGGAGCTAAATCAGTTCAACTTAAACTTCTTTCCAAGGATTGCTATCAAAGCCCAGGCACTTGCTGATTTCATCATTGAATGCAACTTTCCGGAAATTGAGCCCACAACCATGAGTATTGATCCATCCAGTAACCATAATCTTAACCCGGGAGTCTGAACTCTAAAGGTCTATGGATCTTCAACAAATGAAAGGTCGGGAGATGGACTTATTCTAAAGAGCCCCGATGGTGTGACGCCCCCAGATCCGGGATCGGGGATCCGGGTCGTCACGGTCTTGCTTTATTTAAATATCACTTAACTTAATTAAAAATAAATAACCTCATGCTGTGACCCCACAATAACACATACCACAACACGTTATAGTCTCAAAGATGAAATTGAAATAAGTACAAGTCCTTGAATCCATAAATTAAAAGTTATTACAACCCAAAATGATTACTTAATAAGTTTACAGTTAGTTGCCATTATCCAACACAAGTTATAAGTATACATAATTGATTCCCAAAAGTAGAATGCCTGGCCTACAGATAGATCTACCTCTGTAGCTATGGCAGCTATGATATTAACGGGAAGACGCGGGACGCTTCCCACGCTATTGCGCTGGGTCTGCTTGAGTCTGGGAATCCTTCCTAACTGTTGTTGTGTGATGAAGAAATGAAGCAAGAGTGAGCCTTACAGCTCGCAAGATAATATATATATTTTAATCAATAATGCAAGTATCTAAATAGATAACTTATTGAAAATCTTTATCAAGTGTAAGATAGTTACTTACTGGATATAAGCTTAAAGGAAGATGAAGTTACCAAATACTTTATTATAATTATATCATTTTAGAAAACTACTTGAACTACCACTGTTCAAAGTATGATAAGTTTTCAAAGGTTCATCACATAGATGAGACTACAACATAAGACTTGAAAAGATTCAATATTTGAAATATTATTTAAAAGAAGTGAAGTTACAAGATACTTCATCCGATGGAAACATCATTATAACCATTTAACCCTGACAACACTTCAGCAATCACCCATCCGTAGCCTTTCTATCGAAATGCTATGGGTAGTGTCGCATAAATATCCAAACTGGATGATCAACTCATTACGGGAGTTTACCGCGCCAGGAAGACCACTCACGATGATCAGTCGCAATAGTGCAAGCCCACAATTTTCTACATGTAGAGGAGAAAAGTCGGATTTACTTGTCGACGGAGCGCTGGACTCCTAAGGAATGGACCGTCTTAGCGGAACTTCCGGGCCATTTGGACAATATAATAAGGCTGGGCCGGTGCCACTCGACCACTTACGCCACTCCTAGTTCAGATGAAATCCATGACTTTGAAACGTAAAGCTCGTTCTCCCTTCCCCAAGTAGAAACTTGTTGATACGGCTCCACCAAGAAGTCGTATCTAGTTGGAAAGGAAAATTCACTGATATTTCCCAGGTGATGTTTGTTAATGGATTAAACTCATTCCTAGCAATTTACTTCCCGATGTCTGTTGGGTAAGTAATCAAAAACACTTTTATCAACACAGCAACCTTGTTGTGAATATAAAAATACATCACGGAGCCGGATCCCTCAGATTTTTAAGCGATTATTTGAATCCCTTTCGAAAGGAAGATCTCAAATTAGAAAACAATTTTTGGGATCCGCTCTAACCTTTAAAATCATTTTGAACACTCAAAAATATTTTTGAAAACATCCGGAATAAGGATGATTTGATAGAATAAATCAATTCCAAGATAATCAAAGAATATCTGAATATTACGCTATAAATAATATTCCAATAACGAATAGCTTTTAAGAAAGTAAATGAAATAAAAGTTTTGAGAATAACTTTCTGAAAATATTTAAGCTAAGAATGATTGACGATATCAATCATTTCTCGAATACTTGGCGAATATCGAAACATTATTCTTTAATAAAATAAAGAATATTATTTAATAAAATAAGCGGAGTCATAAGTTCTCGAATGAATATTCAAAATAATATTTATTAAATAAAATAAGTGTAGTCATAAGTCCTCGAATGAATATTTAAAATAATATTCATTTATAATATAAAACTATCGAATAAACCTTATTCGATTAATAGTTTTGAAAACTATTTATATATATATAATATACTCGGGAACATCGCCTCAAGGTTTAGTAAAATGTTCAACTCTGGGTCCCCTATACTAAGGGTATACGCAAGTATTGCTTATCTCTAACATATGTATTATGCACTTTATAATCAATTGAATCAACAATGAGATATCAAGATTACGAAATAGGCATGCATATATATATATATATATTATAACAACATGCTCCAATATATCGCAAGACCATGCACTTATGACAAGATAATGCACAACAATTATATACATCACAACAATAGTATAACGGGTAGAAAACTTGCCTGAGCGACTGGGGGTGGTAAAAGGCCTAGGGCGAGTCTGGTAACCTATAAACAATATATAAGTTGTAATTAAACCACGGTCGCTTAAGAAACTAGACTTTAACCAATTGGACCCTAACGTTCGCTTTTGTGCTTAACGATTCACATAAGTCGCTCGAGTACCCTCGGCTCCACCAATGTTTATACTACTCCAATTAACTACAAACCAACTCATAACCATCAATACAACCAAACTTCATCTAAACCTTACCACATCAGTCCATAACCTCAAGGTTTTCCAACTCATTCAATCACAAACATGAGCTACTAACTATACTTAAGATTCATTAACCAATAACCAAGATTCATAACCCAAAATCACTACAAATCCAACCAAACTTTAAACAAACAAGTATCATGCTTCTCATATACTAAATCAATCATAACCACTCCTAAATACTCAAAAGTAAAGCTAGGGTATGAGGTTTTACCTTCCTTGGTGAGTGATAAGCTGCTAGGAAGCCTTAAGGAGCCTTGATCTAACCTCCTACAAGTTTGATCTTTTCAAGAAATCAAGAACACAAAAATTAATTTCAAGAAACTACTATCCACCATCTCTTTCCTTGATTTATTGGAAGAGATTTACAAGGAATTAGAAGCTTAAAATCCTAGGATATACTTATCTAATCATAGGGAAGCTTACATAATTACCTTGGATTTGATTATGGAGTGAAGCTTGGAGTTGCAAAATTTTTCTTCATTGAAAGTAAAGAAGCCGAGAGCTTTGTTCTCGAAAAGCCCAAGTCAACTCTTATTTTGGTGTTATGATATTTGTTGGTTACTTTTCTCTTTTTAATTGGCTACTTTTTAGAATTTACCATTGTAAATTATACTTGGCTAATAATCAACCAACAAAACATATCTACTTGTCATGCTTATGTCATCATGATTGTGTCATCTTTTAACACATGACTTCTCCTTGTGGTGTGATGACATTATAACGACTCGTGTATTTTTGAATTATTTAAATATGTAATTGTGGAAATATTAATTAAATAAAATATGTGTCTTGGTTTTGGCAGCAGTGTGTTGATATATACTATTTGTCTGTGATTTATTGGTGTAAAGGATTGGAATGTGTAGTTAAAAATTTAGTTATATTGTTCTGTTTTATTTTTAAAGGTGATTTTATTACAGTTTTAAATCCGTAAAGCCATGTAAGGCCATATAAGGCAAGTACTTCTGAATATTACAGTTTTAAATCTGTAAAGCCATGTAAGGCAAGTACTTCTGAACTTTTCTTCAAGATATATCTTGAATATTTTCGAACTGTTTCATAACATGTCGCTATTATTCAACCTCCCGTTTTATATTGCAAGTGCTTTAAACTATTTACCCTTGAACCCTGATTTTTCTTGATCTTGCGCCGTAAGCCTTATTCTTTGTAAACCATCCTTTGTTGATCCTCAGATACCAAATCACATAAATATGATACTACCCCCCAAATGTATAACTACCAAGCACCAAACACTGGAACAAAATTGTTTGAAAACACAGAAACTTTTATACTTCAACCATTCTTTATAACATCAAAGAACTATACCTTGAAAAATCATTATTTGTCTAATACCTGATCCTTTTATAGACTGAAAATAGTTTCTTATATATACCCTTATGAGATCCATGAGTTTCCTTACGTTTTTATTCAAGTGGTTAATCATTATTGAATATGATCTTGTTTTATCGAATTATATTGTTTATCATATTGAACTGCTTTAGAATTGGATAGTTTTTTTTATATATATGGACCAGATTCGTGGTCACACCATATCATTGGTCAGGTTAGGACAATGTGTGCCTTGGATCCAGTAATTAGAGCAGTGTTGTGTTCTTTGCTCAGGGTTAGTGCGTGACTGATAAGCAGCCTAACCTTGGTTTTAAAACTTAAAATGAATATCCAATTCTAATGATTGTTTAGCAACAAACTTGATTCCTCTGAATCATCTCTTTTAATCATTGATTAACCTCAATTATTGTCGTTGTGACTTGCTGAGCTAGTTAGCTCACCCTTGCGATTCTTTTTATATATTTTACAATTAAAAAGGATATGGATGATAACAAAGTTCCTCAGTCCAACGTGCGGGCTAGGGTTCCAGTTTAGTTGGATCGAGCTAGCGGGAGCTTCACACGGTAGTGAGATAGTAAGATTGTAAGAATAATTTTATTATCAGTTGTAAGTTAAATTAGTTGGGATTTGGTACATTATAATAAAGGTTAAGGTTGTAGCTTGTTTTCATACTTTATCCTGTTGCGATCCATGGTTATGTAAACCAGGGTCATTACAAATATTATTTCATATACAGGTTTATATGTTGTGGACCCCAAACTTCTAACCCGGGTTTGGAGGGCGCCACAGGTTGGTATCAGAACTACATGTTATAAGTCACTGAAACAAGCCTAGATTGTCGGGAATGGGTAGAGGGGTGAGGTTGAGTGCGATTGTATAGGAGGTCTCCAGCATGATTCGTATTGCAATTCGGGATTCTTAAATTGATTTCCAGACAACGGCAATGGCAGATCCTGATGTCCCTGTATCATCTGATCGTTTAGAGCTTTCCGTTCGATGGTCGTTATCTTCTCTCAAATTTGATTTGCACTTTGTTCCTCCATCAGTATTAATGGTACTACCTTCTGTTATGACAGTTGCACCTCTTCAAGTTATTCTATGCTATTCTACCACTTCTTGATACGAGACTACATATTTAATAACCTCCCTCTGTTTATTCTTGTTTACTAGATGTTCGACTGTGAGTGTATCTCTTCAGTTTACCCTACACCCTGTTCTATACCCCAGTTTAAAACTTATCCTATGAAACAATTATACTTATGAGGATGGATTTGGGAGTTGCAGTAAATGGTGAGTATTGAGATACAAATAAAGGTGAGAAGAAGTTTAGAAAGAAGACTAAAGTGTTCCGGAGGATAGTTGTTACCAGGTTACAAGAAGCTATTAGTGATTTGGCCACCCCTGACTAGCTTGTGGGATGCAGTAGATAAGTGTTGAAGAGAGAGAGTTAGAGGAGATTATGGATCTGGAGATTTCTTGAAGTTAGATAATGGTGCTATGATGATGTGATATATATTTTAACAAGATGATATGACATTAGCCGACTTGTTGACTATTGGATAGTCTATTCCACTTAACAATTGTATAGTTGATAACGGGAGTATTACCAGTATGGAAGCTTGATGTGAAGCTACGAATAAGATAGCATGCAACGACAACTGAAATCCTCGTCGATTAAGGAAGGCAAATGGACCCAATAAAGGAGAGAGGGTAGATTGAAGTAAATGGATCTTTATGTGATCGTTTCTTTAATTTGGTACCTTGTTATAAGAAGGAAAGACTACAACCAATTCATATAGTAAGGACAATCAGGTTTGTGATTTTTAAAATTTTTAAACCCGTTTTCGAAAAAGATTTTCTCTTACAAAATTTCCAAAAGGCTTTTTGAATAAAATAAGTTTTAAACCTTGATTGTCAAGTTACTACTTGAGTTTCTTATTTGTTAAAAGACCCGGATTACCTGGAAGGATACTTGTTTGAGACTTGGTATTGTTAATTCAGACAATAAAGTGATCCATGATTATGAAGAAGTTGATTATTCCTAATAAAAAGGTACAAATATTGTTTGATAAGATTAACGACAGAATCAGCGTACGGAGCAATTACTCATCCAATTACTAGGACTATCCAAGTTCAAAGAATTCACTGATCTAACAGAAGCCTGAGTATGACTGAAGGAGATTGAGAAGATTTCTATATTTTCCTAAAAGAAGAATATTATTAACAAAAGGATCGCTATGTTGAATGATTCAGGGTTATTCTAAATTGAAAAGAGGAAACTCGAGCTTATCTGGTAGGGACGCCATTATGATCGAATTGTTAAAGTATTATGCATGTAGGTGCGATGTTAGAGATTCAAGACCTAACAAGTAAAAATCTACCATAATGCTTAATTTGCGAAGGCATTTCAGCGTACTTTCTAAAGTGGTTATATGACACAATTGGGATATGATCGAACAAGCTCGAAAGATGAATACAAGTGAAATGTGGATGGTGACCAATGGTATCGTTCTTGTCTTCAATATTACAGCGTATATTCCTTTTTAATTCCTAAAAATGTATTAACTTCTTTTCTTAATAAACTCCTTATGATGATATCAAAAAGGAGGATACTGTATTCCTTTCGAATTTAATTGTTCCCCTCAAGTTTTGCTCTCTGATTGGGAAAAACAGTGTTATGGTGAGACGCTTTGTCGGGATGACGAAGAGTTGGGTGGGACGCCACCTAATCATGTGTTGTATGCCATATGGTACAAAAGACTGGCCATCTTAAGTACCAATGTGGTTGTCTCATTCATATCCAAATCATTATTTCTTCTTTCTTTTCAACTTCAAGTTTATTGAATTATGAATCCTTCTAGTTATTTCGTTATACCGTCGTTCTTTGCAAAAGTTTTTTTTCAAACAAATCAATGTATTATGAACCAAGCGGATAAAGTTCCAGCTACCTCTTATGTACGGGAAGGAGACCAGGGCATATGGCAAGGATTGCAATCACTAGCCCCAGTGAAGGATCCACTAGGAGCCAAGGGAATCTACTCCAATAAGGAATACGTCTCCAAGAACGAGAGCTTATGATTTGTCTGTAAAATATGTTATTCAGAATACGGATGCAGTGACGTGAATAATTATTGTGGATATCTTATGCGTTAAATTATTGAAAGATGTGGAAGCAATTTGATTGTTTATTCCCCAAGGTATTGTTGATAAGATGATTTACCTTGTTGAATTAATAAGGTTATGACTAAAGGACTAGCAAATTCAAGAACGTATATTTGTTAAATAAGTGAATACCAATGGTAGAATTGAGATTTCTGGCAATAAGTTGTGAAGAATTGATATAATTTGGGATAAGAGGATTTGACATTATTCTAAGGAATGGATTAAATATTTAAGCATGATGCCCAGACGAACCGTCGTAATGAAAAGATAGTCCTGAAGATGTCAAATGAGAATATGATGAGGTATAAAGGAAGAAGGAAGGTAAAGAATTTGTTAACGATGATTACGGTGACCAAGATGTGAGCATTATGGTGATTATGAGATAAATACAAGTCAGAACCAAACAAAATTTGAAGATTCTATAGCAATTAAGGAGTTTCAAGATATGTTTCCAGATGAGTTATCAATATTTCCTCCAGATAGAGAAATGAAGCTCGCGATTGACTTAGCACCTGAGACGAAGCCAGTGACCAAGGCCTTACACAAAATGGCACCAGTTAAAATAAGGAAGTTAGCAAGGTAGATGCAAGAGATGCTAGAAGAAGCGATTAAACCCAGTGTATCCCATGAGGTGCACCGATACTAATTGTTAATAAGAAAATGGAAGTATGAGATTATGCGTCGACTAAAGAAAGCTCAACAAGTTTACTATCAAGAGTAAGTATATGTTACCTCGAACTACTGATTTGTTCGATCAAACAGAAGAAGAAAAGTATTTTCTAAAATTGATTTAAGATTTGGGCGTTACCAATTGGAGATTTAACCTTTAGACATATCAAGGATAATTTTCAGAACCAAGTACTGCTGCTATAAAGTTCTAGTGATGTCATTTGAATTAACCAATATACCAATAATATTTAAACTTAATGGACAGAATCTTTAAGGAATATCTGGATGAGTTGTAATTGTGTTACTTAAATTCAACGGAGGACCATGCGAAGCATCTAATGACAATTGGGGAGTCGTAGAAGAAAGAAGTTGTATGTAAAGTTTATAAGGTGAAAGTTTTGATGGTACAAAGCATAAATAATTAGTGAGAAGGAGACCAAAGGAGATCTAGTAGAAATTAAAGTACTATGAATAAAGGAAGGCCAGAAGCACCAACAAAAGTAAGAAGTTTTACCCTGGACCGGTTATTATTGAAAACTGTTCAGGATTTCTTGAGAGTTGCAACACCTTTGGCGAAGCTAACGAGGAAAAGCAAATATAGAGGCAGGCGATAAGCAAAAAGGTGAGAACGGACATAGAAACTGTACCAGAAGAATTATTTATAGAATTTTAGAAGTTGGAGTTGGAAGTCAGATATATAATCCCAAGGAAACAAGGATGGGTAGTATGACCTTTAAGTCAGAATTGTTGAGAAAAGATAAGGAGACATCAAGGGAAGATAATGGATTACGATGTTAACGGTTAGTAAGAGGAAGATTATGAACCCAGAAGAATGATCACGATATTCCTAAGTTTTCTTCTAGCATATGGATGTTACAAGTAAAAGGATTAAGAAATGAGATCCCACAGGGAATTCACAGTATAAAGTATTTAATTTATTGAAGAAATGCCAAAATATACAGAATTTTTAAAGAAAAATAGTGATAACCAGGTATAAGAAGGAAATTCTAAGATGGATTAGAAAGTGTTGGATATGTCAAAGGATTAAGGCGAAGTATTGGATGCCTAGTGGATAAGGCAGACCCAGGGAGTGGTTTTATAAAAAGTGAACCGTGAAGTGTACCAGTGATGTTAAGGGAGAAAAGGAATGAAATTATGAGAGTGTGTACTGATTATCGGGAGTTTAACGAAACAACGAATAAGAATAAGTGACCCCTATAAAGAATTGATTACTTACGAGACCTAATTCAAGAAGTATGTTATATCTTGGGAATTAACTTAAGATCCGACTTGAGAACATATCAGAGATTACGATTAAAGTGAGTTAAGAGAATTGCAAGCTCTGGTGATATTATGTGAAATAACAAGTGTATAAGGTGACTATAAGGAATTAAGGAACGTGGTGTATAAGGAGTACTTGGATAAGCAAATTGTATTTATTAATAACATCCTCAGCTATTCAAGGAATAAGAAAGTCTGTGTGGAATGCCCAAGGATTTTTTTCTCCAAAGATCAGAAGGAAAGCAACTATACGTTGAGTCTTCATATATTAATCCATTAACAACTACTTAAGCAAAGCCATATGGTAACAGATGCCTTATACCGACAGAAAGGATTGAATGTAATTAAGACCACCGAGGAGTTAATAAACGAATTGGAAATAGTAGAGTCTGAAGTTCAAATACTTAAAGGTGATAATACATGAATATATGAGATTACTTTTCAGCCTTAACTGATGGAAAAGACTAAGAAGTGTTTAAAATGTTTGGAAACCAAGTTGAAAATGAGCACCTCATATCATCCTTAAACGGAGGGTCAAAGTACGGAAGTGATTCAGGAAATGTAAGATATGTTGAGAGGTTGAGTTTTAAGGAAACACTAGAATGATCATTTATCATCGATGTCAGCTTTGGAATGTCACTTTACCAAGCTTCATGTGAATGCAAGTGTATGTCCCCATTTTTATTGAGATAAAGTAGGAGAAAGAAAGTTGTCAAATTCTAAGTTAATTCAGCACATCAAGAGCGTAGTGATATTGATTGAAGCAGCTCAGAGTAGACAAAGAAAGAAGGCGAAATTGTATCGAGAGAGAATATGAGTATAGAAATAGGACCAGTAGTGTTAGTACAAGTTTCATCTTGAAAGAGACTAGATAAGTTTGAGTAGAAGGGACAGGTTAAGTCCTAGAATTAATGAACCATTCGAGGTAGTGATAAATATAGGTAAAGTTGTTCATGAGTTGATGTGACCGTCACAACAGTATGTACACATAATGTGTTTTTCATGTCAATGCTATAGCGATAAGTATCTGATTTGAATTAAGCGATTGGTTAGGAGCCAATGGGCTCTTGTCTAAGTTTATTCTGCATATAGTGATCGATCCAAATTCTTGATCATTAAAGGCGAGTTCTTGGAATTGAGAGTATATCCATAGTAAGTACGTTTGAAACCCTCGAGTAGAAGAGTCTACTTGGGAACTAGAGTCAGATATGCTTGACAAATATTCTCACTCGTTTAGTTAGACCAGATTCTGAGGACATAATCTTTTTAAGGGGGGAAGGATATAATGACTCGTGTATTTTTGAATTATTTAAATATGTAAATATGGAAATATTAATTAAATAAAATATGTGTATTGGTTTTGGCAGTAGTGTGTTGATATATACTATTTATCTGTGATTTATTGGTGTAAAGGATTGGAATGTGTAGTTAAAAATTTAGTTATATTGTTCTGTTTTATTTTTAAAGGTGATTTTATTACAGTTTTAAATTCGTAAATATTTGGATTGTCTCTAAAATTAGTTTTATGATTTTATAATTTCAATAATTATTTTTGGGATTTTACAAAATTTAGAAATCAATATTTTATTCATTATTTATCTTTAAATGATTTTCTGATTGCTTTTATTTGAAAAATCCATATTTAATTCTAGAATTATTCAAAAATTATGAAATTCATATTTATTTAAGTTTGGAATATTTCGAGAATTTTAAAATTATTTTGGAAATTTTCGGGATTTATTTCACCCGCGCGTTGATTCGTTTATTTTTTAAAAGCGGGTATAAATTGCTTTTCAGAAATTATTTTAAAATTACGAAATTTATGTTTTTATAAAATTCGGGATATTTCTAACATTTTAAAAATATTTTCGTAATTTTCTAAATTTCTTTTAAGAGTAGCTCGGTTCGTTAATTTAAAACTTCGGGCTTCAGAATCTACGTAATTATCCTAAAGGTTACGTGTTTATTTTCTAACACGTGTCAGGAATTATAAACACGTGGCAGGATTGTGGCTATTTTACAAAAATGTGTGAGAAGCTTATTTGTTTTATGCTGCTGTAGTGTAAATAACGAATAAATAAATAATAAAACAATAAATAAACCGGCCCTGTAGTTTCTTCCTTCTCGGCCTCAACTCGATTCCTCCCTTTCTCTTATGGTGCTATTAGCATATGCTCTTTCATTGTCTTATTTATTCTTCTCTCCCCACTTCCTTTCTCTCCCGTTTATCTATCATTTCCCTGTATTGTTCTCAGTTCCGGTGGTTGATCGTCACCGCCCTGTTACCGCCCCGTTGCCGCCGTTCAGTTTTACGGCAAGGTGACTACTGTGTGGTTCATTTTTAATATGCGTATACATATGTGTAAATCATATGTATATGTGTATACTTGATTGTCTGTTGCATGCTTGTTGTGCTTCCCTGTTTTGCTGCTTGGACTTCTTATTTTCCGGTTGTCGTCGGCTCCGTCCGGCGAGGCGACCGCGCGTATATAATCATTTGTTATGCGCGTGTATTGTTGCCCCTGTTGCGCGTGTATTGTGTTCCTATTACCTTATTTGATTACCTCTGAGTTGAATTTTTATTTTGCAGTAAATAATTGAGTAACATCTGTGATAAATAATAATAATTTTGTGCGAAAATTTAATAATTAATTGATGAAATTAGCGCAGAAGGTCCGATGTATCGGGAACCCGCAAATTTTATCGCCGTCGGCGATGAGCTTCGGCGAGTCGACGGTGGACGGTGATGAATTAATTCTGAGTCCTATAATTGTAAAACAATATTTAATATTTGAGTCGTACCATTATTTTCGAATTGTAAATAATCAGATATAATTATTAAGATCGGAATTGGAAATGCGAATAATAGTAATAATTAAGTAGTTGAATCGGTGATTGGGATTTGTGATATGGATTTCAGTTATGGTATTGAATTAATTGTTGGGTTATTTGTTGTTGAATTGACGTCGATTGATGTTTCGACGGGTAGTCCGATAAACAAAGGAGACGCTGCCCGATTTCCGGGAAATCAACTATGGAAATGCGGGAGCGTATCCGGTAATTATCGGGACGTCGAGTGAATATATATACTTATACTTTATACGAACTTGATTGTATGTTATGGTGAATGTTCTGTCCAAAACTCAGTAACCCAAATTTCGTAAAATGACAAGTATACGTATTTTCTGAAAATGAACACTGAACCGATTTCGAGAACGTGAACCCTAATTGTTGTTTGCGTTATTATGATATAAATGATTACAAGTCAGAATATGCTATCGTATGGGTAGGTGGTTAGCGAGGATATGTCAAGCATAACTGGGTGTCTAACATAGAATATTTCGCCCCTGTAGGTTCTAGTCGGGAAACCGAAAGTGGACGTTGGACTAAAGATGACCTAGTAGTCAGTCGACGAGCTCAGTAGAGTTTCAACAGAAAAACATGAGTGTCGAAGTCGAATCCAATGGGATCTAGTAGTTGGACGTTAAAGCCTGAGCGACAGAGTCGGCTCAGAGTTGATCAGTAATAGTTGTAAAGCCCTTTAAGGCAAGTACTTCTGAACTTTTCTTCAAGATATATCTTGAATATTTTCAAACTGTTTCATAACATGTCGCTATTATTCAAAATAACTCCTGTTTTATATTGCAAGTGCTTTAAACTATTTACCCTTGAACCCTGATTTATCTTGATCTTGAGTCGTAAGCCTTATTCTTTGTAAACCATCCTTTGTTGATCCTCAGATACCAAATCACACAAATATGATACTACCCCCCAAATGTATAACTACCAAGCACCAAACACTGGAAAAAACTTGTTTGAAAACACAGAACCTTTTATACTCCAACCATTCTTTATAACAGCAAAATCGCTATTCATAAGGATTACAAAAAGTCCAAAATTTTTGGGGTTATTACAGATGGTTTCATAATTTAAACTATCATATCTTTCGACTTTCCAAAAACAAGATCACAAGATCATAAGGTAGAGTTTATTGGACTACTATTCACCAAGGTGCTGTCGAATTTGTGCAAAAATGCAAGCAATTCCAACTCTTCAAAAATGTATCACGGCTTAGCCCAGCCCTACCCTCCTCAGTCCTATCTTCAATCCTCTTCGCTATTTGGGAGATAGATATCATGGAAACCTTTCCCCGTGCTAGAGGAGATCTTGGATACCTATTAGTTTCAATCGACTACATGACTAAATGGGTAGAAGCGAAGGAAATGAGAACCATCAACCAGAAAGACTGCATAAAGTTCATGGATAATATCTTGATGAGGTTCGGGATCCCGAGAGTCCTAGTATCAGATAATGGACCACAGTTTGTCGGGTCAGAATTTGAATCGTATCTCCAAGAGCGGGGTATCAGGCATAAAAAATCATTAGTAGCATACCCTCAGGGAAACGGACAAGTAGAAGTCACAAACTGAATCTTTCTCCGGGGCATCGAGAAGAGACTTAGAGAAAGCAATAGGAAGTGGCCAGAAGATTTGCCCAATGTTTTATGGGCCTACGGGACTAGTTCCCAGACAAGCACAGGAGAAACTCCTTTCAAGCTAGCTTATGGAACCGAGGCAATGCTGCCCATTGAAGTGGATCCCCTTCTCACCGAGCAATCAACTTCGATGAAATAGCTAACGAGAAGGGGCTTGGAACAAACATTGAACTCATTGATGAGATCCGGGACCAAGCTATAACAAGGATGGAAAAAGACAATGAGAAAACTAAGGATCACTTTAGCAAGAATTCTTAAGGCTAGGGACTTACAAGATAATGAATATGGATGAATCCTAGATACCCAACACCTGGCATAGACTCAGGCTCAGAAAGTTCTACCAATGTCAAAGAGAAAGTAATAAAAATAACCAAAACTTGTAGCCTATGGAAAATAACCACTTTATGATTCAATTTCTTGTATAAAGAAAATTTGATACTAATGGAAAGAATTTTCTATTTCACCTAACAATTGTTTTAAACCATTACTATTAAAAAAGCAAACATCAACCCTGTTATGTATAACAACCCCAGATCCGGGGTCGGGGATCCGGGTTGTCACGAGTTCCATTTCCCTTAGTAACATCCAACCTTAATAATTAATCAACTACTCTGTACTGTGACCCCACAATAAACACACACACCACACGTTATAGTCTCAGAGATGAACATCCAAAAATAATCACAAGTCATTTTATTCCACAATTATCTGCCAATACACCTTAGAAGGTTTTCTGAATAAATTTACATTTTCTTTGCCATTATTACAATTCGTAAATATACATAATCTGGTACATCAAAAGTTGAAGCCTAGTCTATTGGTATTTCCCTACCTCAGCTACAGTGACTTCAACACCTATAGGAAACTGCGGAATGCTTCCTATCCGCTCGCGAATTGGGAGCTTGGTCCTGTTCATCTTGTCTATCTGATGTTGTGTGATGAAAGAAGAAAGCAAGGGTGAGCAGCAAGCAAGCCCACCAAAATAATATGTATAATGATTAACAATATATGAGCCTTCTCATAGTACTCATGAAAGTCTTGGTCAAAAGAAATGAACCAAGTTTGATATTTTAATGCGATGAACTCGCAAAATAGTCAGTATATATATATACATATATACTTTTCAAAATCTTGGAAGTCCTCTTCCATGCATAATATACACAAAGTTCTAGTTTATAACTGTATAAAAAGTATCGTTGCAAGGTGATCTAATATATCTAACTTTGTCTCAACATTTTTCTGAAAATCTTTGTCATTCATAAGACAATTATTAACTAGATATAAGTTTAAAAGATGAAGTTACAAGATACTCCAATATACTTATATCTTTTCCAAATACTACTTGAACTACCACCGTTCAAGTTATAATTAATTTCAAAAGTTCATCCCACTGATGAGACCACAAGATAAGACTTGAATAGATTCAATATTTGAAATATTATTAAAGGAAATGAAGTTAGGATATACTTCATTAAGTTCTGATATATATATATATATCCACATATAGATCTTCTTTATACATTTCCTGAAAACCTCTGTCATGTAAAGTATGAACAGAGTTGCAATATCCAATAAATTTGGAAAGGAAAAGAATTTTGGCATAAACCAGGTATCTTACTGATCAGGCAAAGATACCCATAAGTAACCTTTTTTACTAGTAGATGGACGAATTCCCCACTGGTCATCACCCTGGTCGTAATAGGACCTTATGCTGGACTGCCACTCAGCCACTTATGCATTTGATGGACTCCCACTGAGCCACTTACACTATCATGGACGCCCACTGAGCCCATGTTGCTTATGCCGACTCAATAGATGGACTTACTTCCCGAACGTTGGGTAAGTAATCAATTCATTTACCAAAACTGCAACCGTGTTGCGAATATAAAATACACCACAGAGCCGGATCCCTCAGGTTTTGAGCGAGTATTTAAATCCCCTTAAAAAGGAAGATCTTAAATATAAAAATGAGTTTTGGGATCCGCTCTAACTTTTAAAAATCATTTTGAAGACTCGAAAACACTTTAAAGAGTGTTTGGAGTAAAGCTGATTTAATGAAGTAAATCAGTCCCCAAAATATTTAGAAAATGTCTGAATATTATTATTTAATAATATTCCCATAAAGAATAATCTTTATAAAAATAATTGAAGTAGAAGTATTAAAACTTATACTTGAAACGAGTATTAAATAACCAAAGATATACTTATATGAAAGTACTATCTTTATTTGAATAATCGAAAATAAGTTTGATTATTGACACCTTATTCTTTAATAAAATAAAGAATATATCTCAGCAAATAATCGGAGTCATAGATCCTCAAATGAATATTCAAATAATATTCATTAAATAATATAAACTGAGTCATAAGCCCTCGAATGAATATTGAAATAATATTCAATAAATAATATAAAAGAGTCATAAGCCCTCGAATAATATTCGAAATAATATTCAATAATAAAATAAAGTTAAAGTTATCGAATAAACCTTATTCGATTAATAGTTTTCAAAACTATGACCATATATATATATAAGTATATATATATATATAAATATATATGTATATCCATATATACAAAATCTACTCGGGATCCTCGACTCCCGGTTTTAGAAAATATTTTCACCTTTGGGTCCCTATACTAAGGGTATATGCAAATTACCGCTATCCTCTAGCATAGGTATTATCAACTGAATCAACATATATATATGGAAAGAATACGAAACAGGCATGCATATATATATACCATAGCAGCATGCTTCAATATATTGCAACATTTGCTAATTAACCAACATGCATCTATCGCAAGATAATGCAAATACATATCAAAATGAAGCTCGTAACATGAGCTATCTAGACATGGCAATGGTCAACATCTAGCAGGGGGTTCTCGGGTCCTAATGTTATGCACAAAAATAGTCTAAAGAAAATCGGACGTTACGACGGCTATGTTTACGCGATTTCCCAAATTAAACCATTCCAAATCAACCACAATTCAACCCACAATCACAACCCAATAAAAACTCCATCCAAACTAAATCATAACAGCCCCAACAACTCCACATTAACAATTTATACTTATTCCCCACATGAACTAAAAGCTTTACTTAGGTTCATTAACTAATAACCAAGATTTCCAACTCCAAAAATATCACAAAATCAACCCATCTCTAAACACACAATAATCATGCCTTTCACCAACTAAACTACTCATAACAAGCTTTAAACATGATTACAAACCCATTACACTAACCCATCATCTCAACATTAGGAAATCTAAACAACAAAACTTAAAACTAAGATCATGAAGAGTTATACCTTCCTTGAAGCTTTTAATCCATGAAAGATCCTTGGAATGCCCATGGAAGCCTTAATCTAACCTCCTACAAGCTTGTTCTTTCAAAGAAATCAAGAACACAAAAATTAATTTCAAGAAAGTACTATTCACCATCTTCTTCCTTGATTTCTAGAAAAAGATTGGCTTGGAATTAGAAGCTTAAACTTATAGGAAGTATGTAACTTAACTAGGAGAAGCTAGGATAATTACCTTGTAAAATAGCAAGTGGAGGAGCTTGGACTTTCATTTTTTAAGAAAAGAGGCCGAGAGCTTGAAGAAGAAAATGGGGGTTTTGTGTTTTTTTGATGAAAATGAAATGTTTTGGCTTGGTTGGTTGCTTTTTGTCTTGTTTTAGTAAATTACCTAGTTGCCCTTGATTTTGTGTGGTTAAAAATCAACCACATCTCCTTCCCCTTATGTCATGCTTATGTCACATTGCTATGTCATCATCCCTTCTAATCTCTTTGATTAGCTTCTAATTGTTTGCCTAATGACCGCTGATCTGTTATACGGTTCGCTTAACTTTCGTTTTCGTTTATCGTTTGAGGGATCATACCCAGGATCTTATTACTTAGGTTCCCTTAACCTTTCTCAATATATTATATTCCTTTTATGATCCTCTCTTATAATCCTTTAATTTAAATCCTTTTTATCCTGTTACTTTATACTCAATTATTTCTGTACCTAGTGGATTTCCAGGAAAAATCAAAGTGTTCGGATTTGGATTCTAACGATCTTTACATACACTTATATCCCATATAAAGTACTAATAAAATCTCAGAATATCCATATCAGAACCCCTACATAGTGTGACATGAAAAGTTTTCTCATTCAGCAAAAGCACTATTCATAAGGGTTTCAAAAATTTCCAAAAATTGGGGTTATTACAGTCTCCCCTCCTTAAAAGGATTCCGTCCCGGAATCAGATAGAAATGAATAGGGATACTTTCTTAACATTGCACTTTCTAACTCTCGAGTAAATTTTCCCACATTGTGGTCCTACCACCAAACTCCGCCTAGTTTGATAATCCTTCTCCTAAGCACTTGTTCCTTTTCACTCTATAACCCTTCTTGGTTGCTCCATATAGGTTACATCTGGTTGCATGTCTATGCGCTCATAAGCCCTTATTTGTCTGGCATCCGAATTACACTTCCTTAACATTGATACGTGGAACACGTTATGAACTTGCTACAGGTTCGGGGGTAGGGCTAGCTCATATGCTAACTTCCCAAACGTCTTAATATATCCAAGGATCCAACAATTTGTAGACTTAGCTTTCCTTTCTTCCCGAACCTCATTAATTCTTTTCAAGGGAATACTTTTAACAATACAAGGTTCCCTCCTTCCTATTCTTTGTCCTTTCGTGTCAAATCGACATACTTCTTATGTCCTTCCTGGCTACTACTAGTCGTCCTCTGATTAGATCTATTATATCCCTGGTCCTTTGGACTACTGCGGGTCCGAGCATCTTGCGCTCTACAACTTCATCCTAACATAAGGGAGATCGACATTGTCTTCCCTCAAGGATCTCCTAAGGCGATATCTTAATACTGACATATGATCTATTGTCGTAAGATAACTCAATCCGCATTAAGTGATCATTCCAAATTCTTTCAAGTCTATTGTACAGACTCTCATCATAGCTTCTAACATTATAGCTTTTGCTTCTCAATACCCATTCTTTTCCAGTTCGTAATCGCTATCACCTTCCGTTCCTAATATTATACTGGTTATACTTTTGCTCGTTAGCGTTCTATAACCTTTTAATAACCACGTCAACCTTAGTATCACGAATGTGTTTCCATTCCGCATACTACCACCACTTTATTACTCCTTTTTCAGTTGTTTCTATTTTCCAAAATTTGATCAATCAAATAGAAGTAAAGGAATTTGTTGAGAGATCATTATGATCATGAACACTTGTTATATCGCATAGTTAGTACAGAAGGTGGCCAGCCTTTAGTACTTGACAAGCAATTAAACAATAGCTGGTATCCTACTCGGCTTTTATCACACAGATAGATAGTCATTCGGCAATACCTCCCCTTCTGGAAGGGTTGTTCTTCTCAGCTTATATGAAATGAAAAGGAGAGAAAAGAACGAACTAAAGAGAATTGTATATTCGTAAAAATTTTATTGCCATAAAATATCTGGCTTGGAATTACCTCTGAACTATAGAGGTTTGTCATAGGAGAACAAAACATATACGTATTTATATCAACATCAAGTATTATAGCATCGTATTTCACATGCCTAAATATTTGCTAATCCGTCCATCATTCTCTGGACCCATGCTCTTCCTCGAGCTTATATACAATCACCTTTGAAACTCCCTCGATTTCGAAAATCGAACCTGGGATCTCATTCTAGACATCATCGTTACTAGAGTTCTATGCTTGCACCGCAACCTTCCTTGTATAATAATACGACTCTCTATTGATAAGAAAGAATAAATATTCACTAGGTAGACACTCTACTTAATTAGTCTATCAATGATAACTTATACACTACCACGACCCGATTAGTGGTACTCAATCTCAACAACCATTTCAATACAACTCTCACGGTTATAATCAGCTCATTACTCGCAGAATCATTGCTGCCTTACTATGGTCCACCACTGACCTACTGTAGTCATTCATTTTCCTTGAAGTCTTAGTAGCTAACCATACGGAGTCCATACATATCGTATCAAATTCTTCTAAGGAGGTAACATAATCACCATTCATGATTCATGAAGAACACTCCTGATCCTGACATACATACATGACATGAAGCAAATAAAATTGCAGAAGAGTTTCCATCAAAGCAACGATAGCAGGTTAATACCATTCTGAATCATATGCCTTAAATAGAAGACTTAACTCAAAGGTTCGTCTAGTCCTTTTTGAAACATGGTCCTGGCTTATCTCAAGATAGTATCTTCTGAGATAGATAGCCTGCTCATGGCGATTACACGAATTAAACCTTTACCAACTACTATTAGGGTTGGGTATTTGCACAGTCATCAGAAGGAATGTCAATCTCTCCAACCATAAAACAACCTTTACGGCTTCAACCATTATTACTGTATTCCTCTGGCACGAGCGCCTGTAATTGTCCTCTTACATTTAAAGTGTCGGCCACCTCTTTGGCCTTTCCTGATAGTAATATTTCCTTACAATCAATGTCGTCTTTACCACTTTCACTAATTTTCTACCCTATTTCCGATCACTGCTTGAGTGAAGATGTTTTCCTTAAAATCAGATGAGTAAAAAAAAATCACCATTTTTCCATAAGTTATTGCCTCAGTCTTTAGAGGCTAATCACTGTCAAGACTGACTCTCAATCATACTTAGAACATCTTTTATTCTGGGCCCTAATTGCCCTGAACAATTTTGACCTTTACTGGTTCGATTCATACGTTCTTGTGGTTTAACACGTGCCCCACTTGGCATCATTATAATTACGTCATATTTCCTTTATCCACATTTCTATTCTTGAGAATTTTGAATATTACCTTTTTCCTTGTAAAACCTCTAAGATTATCCTTCAATCGTTCCTCCTGTATTCCCTAGATACAGGGCATATCAAAATACCATTTACTAATACTAGAACCATTGTCTATATATTTCTGAAAAATTTCTCCACTGATTCTTAAAGGTTGTTGTTACCTTAACCCTTTCCCAATCATACTGTCAAAACTCATACTGTCCCTATTACGGGTGAAATGTCAACCTTTATGCATTCCCCTAGGATTCATTTTAAGTTACCGATGTTCTATCCTTAATTCCACCTTTAAAAGGTACCTGCATCCTTCTATGGATAAATCAAGTCATATATCCCTGATAAGGGTGTCTTATTCAATCATTCCCACCTCGATAGTACATGTCTAATTTCATAATAACATTTGTATTCAAAATGGGGTCAATCAATATGGCCTCCAAAAGATAACAACGGTTATCCGCTTGTCTTGCCTAATTTGGTAACGATAACAAGGATGTTCTGGAAGATATTGGTCATGTTCAACGTGAACTTCTTCTTAATAATTCCTCATTTACTTTTGTTGTTTATCTCAACAGTCACCTCAATGCTGGGATATCTTTCATACCTGGCGTTTCCCTTTCTGGGTAACAAGCAACCGGTCTTACACTTCACATTCTTGAAGGTCACTTCCTTCATTCAATTTTTCCTAATTTCTTACTCCCTTGTCTCCTCAGTCTATCCGCATTTTATTTTTCATCCTTCGAACTATCTCAAGGTTTCCTCGGATCCTCCCAACTTACAGGGAATAAAATATATGTATCTCTTATGCGTTCCACCATCAATTTAACTCATGGTGAATCACCCTCATCCTGACGATTACATACTTTTCTATTTCTATTGCTACGAGTCTTTAGGGTTTCCTCATACCCAACTCCCTTATCATTCCTCAAACTCTATTGCCGTTATATTCCTTTCCACTTCAATTTCTTTTAATTTTCCTTTCTCTTATCATTATTTCATGAACCAACACAACATAAGCATTGATTTCAAACATCCCGTCATTCTGGATTCGTGTCCTTAGAACGAATCTTGACAACTTTTTACAACTTAGATTCACAATTCATCATACTTGTCCACCTTTGTTCTGGCTCTAAAGCTTTTGCACTCTCTCCATAACCTTGGGAAGTACTTTCCTGAAAACAATTGACTGAACTTAAATCAGTTTATTATAATCTCTTGCTCCGTGCCTTCCTTGGCCTTTCACCGGCGGGTGGCCTCTCTCTTAGGAGGGTAAGTGACAAAAACAGTCTTTTGTGATTCGTCAATCATTTAGAATCTCAATTGATTCCTCTATTTCCTTTAGCCAGGCTCTTGCCTCGACTAGGTCAACCTGTTCCTTGGAACTCTGAGAGCTTAGAGACTTAAATGTCCTAAAAGAATTTCCTACTGCATTGTTTCCTCAAGGTGGTGGTTGGGGATAATAGTCTAAGTTCTTTTCAGACAGGTCCATGAATTGCCGTATAGGAGTACCGTCTCGAGTCTCCTTTCCTTTCTCAACTTTCTGTTTCCTTAGTATGAAATGTTTCATCCTTTTCCCATACTTGGGGTTATCTTATACGTTAAAATCCTCATTTTCCACTTCATTATGTTATGGGTTCCTTCTATCTTGATGGCGTCCTCCCTGACTATCACATTCAGGGTTTGCCCTTAATCTTATTCCTTGAACTATGACTTTCATCTAAGATCTCATCTTTAAGCTCTTGAACATTTGGAATCCAAATTCTATAGGAATACCTCATTATTCCCTTATCATCTTTCTCGGTATTAACCTCTTATCTATTTGTTGGCTCTCTGCCTTCATTCATCACTCTTTCTGGCACAATATGTTCTTTTCCGATAATTCGGACTGTATTGCAATCTCAAACAGTTTTTCGGTACCGGCTCCGGTTACCTTCACTTCTATTTCCAAAATCTCTTATAAACTCTCCCAAAGACCTTATCATCTTGAGCCTCTCCTTTTTACTAAGGGCATCAGCCACCACATTGGCTTTCCCCGAATGATAAAGAATCTCCCAATCATAATTCTTGATTAGCTCTAACCGCCTCCTCTGGCGTTTGTTGAGCTCTTTCTACGTAAAAATGTACTAGAGCTCCTATGGTTTATGTAAATCTCGCACTTCTATTCATACCAGTAGTGCCTCCAATATTTAGGGCAAAACTATTGCCACGAGCCCAAGCTCATGGGTGGGGATATCGAATTTCATATTACCTCGATTGTCTTGACGTGTACGCGAGTACCTTGTTGTGCTGTATAAAAGCACCCTAATTCCTTTACGAAGCGTCACTTACAAATCACAAAATCTCCTTTTTCCATCCGGCAACGCCAACATAAGGGCCGTCACCAACCTTTGCTTCAGTTCTTAAAAGCTGTTCTCGCATTTCTCTGTCTATTCAAACTTCTCAGTCTTATGAGTAAGCCACGTTAAAGGGGCGACTATCTTTACAAACTTGAACGAACCTCTGGTAGTGACCGACCAATCCTACCTCTGGTAGTCGACCTAACCATGGTCATCAATTCCTCAGTGGTCCTTTATTCATTCTTGTCAGGATCCTCCATGGGATCCTCCTCAGCACTATCCCTTCTAGGACAACATCCTCAACCGCTATATCCTCAATATGAACATCATCCGATCCCGCGTTAGGACGCTCTATCGGATCCATAATCTGATCTTTAATAAGTAATAAACATCATCGCATTATTGCTCCTCAACCTCAGGGTTCGGAAGCCCGCTACCGTCTACGATAACGAACTACGCTTCTATCACGATATTTATAAGAGTTCCCATAAGGGTTTTAACTGTCAGTACTACTTTAGGTAGCCCGACTATGAACTTGGCAAGAGTTCTTATTATCTTAGTGAACTTATTATCTTAACGTCACATCATCTCTGAGGTTTATAACGCTTAGCTCTGATACCACTTCTGTAACAACCCCAGATCCGGGGTCGGGGATCCGGGTTGTCACGAGTTCCATTTCCCTTAGTAACATCCAACCTTAATAATTAATCAACTACTCTGTACTGTGACCCCACAATAAACACACACACCACACGTTATAGTCTCAGAGATGAACATCCAAAAATAATCACAAGTCATTTTATTCCACAATTATCTGCCAATACACCTTAGAAGGTTTTCTGAATAAATTTACATTTTCTTTGCCATTATTACAATTCGTAAATATACATAATCTGGTACATCAAAAGTTGAAGCCTAGTCTATTGGTATTTCCCTACCTCAGCTACAGTGACTTCAACACCTATAGGAAACTGCGGAATGCTTCCTATCCGCTCGCGAATTGGGAGCTTGGTCCTGTTCATCTTGTCTATCTGATGTTGTGTGATGAAAGAAGAAAGCAAGGGTGAGCAGCAAGCCCACCAAAATAATATGTATAATGATTAACAATATATGAGCCTTCTCATAGTACTCATGAAAGTCTTGGTCAAAAGAAATGAACCAAGTTTGATATTTTAATGCGATGAAGTCGCAAAATAGTCAGTATATATATATACATATATACTTTTCAAAATCTTGGAAGTCCTCTTCCATGCATAATATACACAAAGTTCTAGTTTATAACTGTATAAAAAGTATCGTTGCAAGGTGATCTAATATATCTAACTTTGTCTCAACGTTTTTCTGAAAATCTTTGTCATTCATAAGACAATTATTAACTAGATATAAGTTTAAAAGATGAAGTTACAAGATACTCCAATATACTTATATCTTTTCCAAATACTACTTGAACTACCACCGTTCAAGTTATAATTAATTTCAAAAGTTCATCCCACTGATGAGACCACAAGATAAGACTTGAATAGATTCAATCTTTGAAATATTATTAAAGGAAATGAAGTTAGGATATACTTCATTAAGTTCTGATATATATATATATCCACATATACATCTTCTTTATACATTTCCTGAAAACCTCTGTCATGTAAAGTATGAACAGAGTTGCAATATCCAATAAATTTGGAAAGGAAAAGAATTTTGGCATAAACCAGGTATCTTGCTGATCAGGCAAAGATACCCATAAGTAACCTTTTCTACTAGTAGATGGACGAATTCCCCACTGGTCATCACCCTGGTCGTAATAGGACCTTATGCTGGACTGCCACTCAGCCACTTATGCATTTGATGGACTCCCACTGAGCCACTTACACTATCATGGACGCCCACTGAGCCCATGTTGCTTATGCCGACTCAATAGATGGACTTACTTCCCGAACGTTGGGTAAGTAATCAATTCATTTACCAAAACTGCAACCGTGTTGCGAATATAAAATACACCACAGAGCCGGATCCCTCAGGTTTTGAGCGAGTATTTAAATCCCCTTAAAAAGGAAGATCTTAAATATAAAAATGAGTTTTGGGATCCGCTCTAACTTTTAAAAATCATTTTGAAGACTCGAAAACACTTTAAAGAGTGTTTGGAGTAAAGCTGATTTAATGAAGTAAATCAGTCCCCAAAATATTTAGAAAATGTCTGAATATTATTATTTAATAATATTCCCATAAAGAATAATCTTTATAAAAATAATTGAAGTAGAAGTATTAAAACTTATACTTGAAACGAGTATTAAATAACCAAAGATATACTTATATGAAAGTACTATCTTTATTTGAATAATCGAAAATAAGTTTGATTATTGACACCTTATTCTTTAATAAAATAAAGAATATATCTCAGCAAATAATCGGAGTCATAGATCCTCAAATGAATATTCAAATAATATTCATTAAATAATATAAACTGAGTCATAAGCCCTCGAATGAATATTCAAATAATATTCAATAAATAATATAAAAGAGTCATAAGCCCTCGAATAATATTCGAAATAATATTCAATAATAAAATAAAGTTAAAGTTATCGAATAAACCTTATTCGATTAATAGTTTTCAAAACTATGACCATATATATATATAAGTATATATATATATAAATATATATGTATATCCATATATACAAAATCTACTCGGGATCCTCGACTCCCGGTTTTAGAAAATATTTTCACCTTTGGGTCCCTATACTAAGGGTATATGCAAATTACCGCTATCCTCTAGCATAGGTATTATCAACTGAATCAACATATATATATGGAAAGAATACGAAACAGGCATGCATATATATATACCATAGCAGCATGATTCAATATATTACAACATTTGCTAATTAACCAACATGCATCTATCGCAAGATAATGCAAATACATATCAAAACGAAGCTCGTAACATGAGCTATCTAGACATGGCAATGGTCAACATCTAGCAGGGGGTTCTCGGGTCCTAATGTTATGCAGAAAAATAGTCTAAAGAAAATCGGACGTTACGACGGCTATGTTTACGCGATTTCCCAAATTAAACCATTCCAAATCAACCACAATTCAACCCACAATCACAACCCAATAAAAACTCCATCCAAACTAAATCATAACAGCCCCAACAACTCCACATTAACAATTTATACTTATTCCCCACATGAACTAAAAGCTTTACTTAGGTTCATTAACTAATAACCAAGATTTCCAACTCCAAAAATATCACAAAATCAACCCATCTCTAAACACACAATAATCATGCCTTTCACCAACTAAACTACTCATAACAAGCTTTAAACATGATTACAAACCCATTACACTAACCCATCATCTCAACATTAGGAAATCTAAACAACAAAACTTAAAACTAAGATCATGAAGAGTTATACCATCCTTGAAGCTTTTAATCCATGAAAGATCCTTGGAATGCCCATGGAAGCCTTAATCTAACCTCCTACAAGCTTGTTCTTTCAAAGAAATCAAGAACACAAAAATTAATTTCAAGAAAGTACTATTCACCATCTTCTTCCTTGATTTCTAGAAAAAGATTGGCTTGGAATTAGAAGCTTAAACTTATAGGAAGTATGTAACTTAACTAGGAGAAGCTAGGATAATTACCTTGTAAAATAGCAAGTGGAGGAGCTTGGACTTTCATTTTTTAAGAAAAGAGGCCGAGAGCTTGAAGAAGAAAATGGGGGTTTTGTGTTTTTTTTGATGAAAATGAAATGTTTTGGCTTGGTTGGTTGCTTTTTGTCTTGTTTTAGTAAATTACCTAGTTGCCCTTGATTTTGTGTGGTTAAAAATCAACCACATCTCCTTCCCCTTATGTCATGCTTATGTCACATTGCTATGTCATCATCCCTTCTAATCTCTTTGATTAGCTTCTAATTGTTTGCCTAATGACCGCTGATCTGTTATACGGTTCGCTTAACTTTCGTTTTCGTTTATCGTTTGAGGGATCATACCCAGGATCTTATTACTTAGGTTCCCTTAACCTTTCTCAATATATTATATTCCTTTTATGATCCTCTCTTATAATCCTTTAATTTAAATCCTTTTTATCCTGTTACTTTATACTCAATTATTTCTGTACCTAGTGGATTTCCAGGAAAAATCAAAGTGTTCGGATTTGGATTCTAACGATCTTTACATACACTTATATCCCATATAAAGTACTAATAAAATCTCAGAATATCCATATCAGAACCCCTACATAGTGTGACATGAAATGTTTTCTCATTCAGCAAAAGCACTATTCATAAGGGTTTCAAAAATTTCCAAAAATTGGGGTTATTACATTATGGTTGCATACCCGGGTTGAAAGTAATCAATTTTTACTAAGAATATTTTCTAAGTATACAAAACATTATAAAGCCAACATCAACTCGGCTATGGTTGCACATCCGGGTTGAAATCAATTAAATGCTACTTAGAATATTTTCTAAAAACAAAAATCATATAAAGCCAAAATTCACCCGGCTACGATTTCATACTCGAGTTGAAAATAAATAATTTTTTACTTATAATATTTTTTAAGTACAAAAAGCATATAAAGCCAACATCAACCCGACTATGGTTTCATACCCGGGTTAAAAACAAATAATTTTTTACTTGGAATACTTTCTAAGTAAAAAAAGATAAAAAGTAAATATCAACCCGTCCATGGTTTCATACCCGAGTTGAAAGCAATCAATTTTTACTTAGAATATTTTCTAAGTACAAAAGGCATATCAAACAAATATCAACCTGTCTTTGGATTCATACCCGGGTTAAAAGCAATCAATTTTTACTTAGAATATTTTCAAATACAAAAAACATTATAAAACCAACATCAACCCGATTTTGGATTTATAACTGGGTTGAAAATAACCAATGTTTGCTTATAATACTTTCTAAGTATAAAAAGCATAAAAAAAAAACCATACACGACTATAGTTATATAGTCGGGTTGGAAACAATACTTAGAATACTTTCTAAGTAAAAAAAGTATAAAAAGCAAACACCATACCCGGCTATGGTTGTATAACCGGGTTGGAAGCAGTCTATATTTTTCTTAGAATATTTTTAAGTACAAAGAGCTAAAAAACAAACATCAATCCGGTTATGGTTTCATACCCTACTGAAAGCAATCAATTTTTACTTAGAATATTGTCTAAGTACAAAAAGCATTATAAAGCCAACATCAACCCGGTTTTGGATTCATATTCAGATTGAAAGCAATAAATTTTTATTTAGAATTTTTTCTAAGTACATGATATATTTTTAAGCCAAGATCAACCCGTCTATGGTTGCATACCCGGGTTGAAAGCAATCAATATTTACTTAGAATATTTTCTAAGTATAAAAAAACATAAAAGCCAATATCAACCCTGATTCGGATTCATACCCGGGTTGAAAGAAATCAATTTTTACTTAGAATATTTTCTAAGTACCAAAAGCATTATAAAGATAACATCAACCCGGTTTTGGATTCATACCCGGGTTGAAAGCAATCAATTTTTACTTAGAATATTTTTTAAGTACAAAAAACATTATAAAGCCAAAATTAACCCGGCTATGGTTTCATACCCGGGTTGAAAGTAATAAAAATTACTTGGAATCTTTTTTAAGTATAAAGAGCATAGTAAAGCAAATATGCTACTCAGAGATATTAACAAAAAAAAGCAAGGCAAACCATATAAAACAACAATCCGGATTGGAAACCAATCCGGCCAAAGTCAAGGATCAAACATCATCGACAATAAATAAAGTACGAGTAAACTAGTAATTCAATTGGCATAGCCCAATCAGCTTTACAAAGCTGGGACATATATAGAGGAAACTAGGATTAGGACCATCGAAGGGCTTTGGCTCTCCCTTTCATTCTTCAATAGCAGTTTTGGCGGAAAGGAACACCTGAATGAAGCTCTTCCAGGTTGCACCGGGTTCTATCTTAACATGCCTTTCAACAACAATCCAAGCCCTCCGCACGTCAGGAGCCCCGAAATGAGCAACAACCAAATCATATTCAGAGTTGGCCTTACTCGGCTATGATAGCATCCTTGTCAAGGTTTTCCTTAGCCTCCAACTCAGCCTTGAGATGGTCAACCTATTCTCCAGCCCATCCGCCCGATCTTTCTCAGCCTTTACCTTGCCCTTCAACAGCCTTAAAGCCCTTTCGGGCCTCATCCAACGCATCCTTCAAATTATCTGCCTGGCCCTTCTAAACATCATTTTTCTTATTAGCCTCCGGACCGCATTAAAAGCTATGTCAGAGGAAACAGTAATAACACTTCTGTTAGGATGAAAACACGCGCTAAGATTACACGCAAGTATACGCGTTCGCAAGTAATATAAAATTCTTTCTAGTTCGTTCCCACAGAGACTGGTTTAGGTTAACTTCAATTTAATGCACTTATGCAACGATGGTATGGTTATTATTAAATGCTAAGATAATAACAAGTTGAGATTGTTTATAACAACGATATTAACTAACATGCAAATAACTAAGAGAATTGAAGTTGAATTACTTATATGAGACAAACATGGGATTTTAACTTCATTAAATACTTCATTCAGAGTCATTGTTCTTAACCTTAGCATGCAATGGTGATGACAACTAATCAGATAACACGAAACTAGTAAATGCCAACTTTCGTTGTATGAATACCATACTACCAGACATTCACAAAAGAGATAGAAGCTGAATACACACCAATTATGTTGAGACCCTATATGTCTATAGAATTTGACAACATAAAGGTTTAATGCGCAAGTTATCTATCATGATTACATAGGGCAAGTAAGATGGTTAAAATTACCTTTGTATCATGCATATCAAATACGTGTACCTATGCTAGCATGGAAAGTTCTCAACCTTTATATTCACTTTCGCTTCAATAGAGATTAACACACCATCTTATAAGTTCGCGATGCTCATAAGATGAATAAGCACAACTGATACTAGGATATCATATAATCAGCACACACTAAGATATCGAAACAAATTAACTATTAAAATCAATAAGTAAATCCGTTAGAACCCCACGATAATGATTAGTTCATAACCGAACTCATCATCACTGTGGGTTCCGATGAAAGTATGGTATAATAAACTAAGTATTTATAAATTGAATAAAATCACAAGTATGTAATCAAGAGTAATAGGTTCAAAAAACAAGAAAACAAGCATCCAAGATTACAACTCAATTAAAGAATCACAAGTAAAAACAAGTTGTTCTTCTCCTTCGTTGTATTTGTGCTCCTAGGTCTTCTCCCCATCATCTCCTTGCATCTTTTTTAAAAATGTCTTTTTAGATTCATTATATAGAAGCCCAATCAGAATAGAAGTCCAGGGATCAATCTTCTACTTGAATTAGGACTCTCAGAATTCGATCTGGCGCGGCTGCGCGCTATCCCAGCGTGAGCGCGCTGTAACTCTGTCAACCGGCGCGGGCGCGCGCTAACACAGCGCGGGCGCGCTAAGTGTGGCGCCCTCCAAACCCGGGTCAGAAGTTTGGGGTCCACACACACACACCTTATTTATAACCTGCTTATAACAATAATAAAGATAACAATAATATGCAATGACCCTATTTACCAATTACCACGGATCGCAAGAGGTTAAAGTATGCACACAAGCCACACATCTACTTATATTACATATCGTTCAAATTCCAACCATTCAAACTCAAACTGAGTATTAAACTTTATTACAAACTTTTACAGACTTAAATTATTCCAAAAGAAGCCTACTAGCTTAGCTCTCTCAACCTGAACCCCTAGCTCTCGCGCTGGACTGGGGATCCTCGTTACCAACTGGTTCCTTTTTAGCTGGAAAGAACATAAACAACATCGCACAAATGAGCTAACTAGCTCAACAAGTCATAATGACAAAACTGAGAATAATGATCATCAGGTGAACATGATTATGATATCAATTGAACAATGGCTTATGATTTAGAATTAGATATTATACTTTTAATTTAAAAACCAAGGTTAGGCTGTTGATCAGTCACGCACTAACCCCGAGCAAGGCACACATCATTGCTCTAACTACTGGATCCAAGGCACACATTGGCCTAACTTGACCATTATATGGTCTGACCACGAATCTGGTCCACAATTTTATAAAAACAATCCAATTCTAACATAATAACAGAATAAGCAATAATAACCAATAATCAGAATCATTAACAACAATGAGTGTTTAATAATGAAAGAGTTTCAATCCTTGTAAGGATCAATAAGATAATTTAATAGCTTGGATACTGGTATTGAAAGAATTGTATAACAAAGGAATCAATATTTCAGGGTTTCAAAGATTTGGGCTTTCAAAGCATAGGATACAATGTTTGAGTATATAATTAATTCAGTTTAGTGTTTGGAATTTTGTTTGCATGTATTTATGGAGTAGTATCGTATACTTGAGGTTCGTGTTTGGGTATACAATAATCAATGGTCTAGAAAGAATAAGGTTCATGGCTCAAGATCAAAAACTGGAATCAGGGTTTAGGTTTATGTGCTTCAAAGCACTTGCAATATCACAGGATTATCAAGTACTACAATATCTCAAGAAAGTTCAAAACACTTGCCTGGTATTAGACACTTGCCTGGTATTAGCTTACTACACTGTACTCGCTTCCCATCACAACCGTTTTACTCCTCAACTACCTGTTTCCCTTTCCTACGCTTTGCCTCTTCTGCTCACATATCATAAGCATCTATCAATAATCGACTCATAGAGTTCTATTCAACACATACTTCTATCCACCCTTCGTTTTATCCAAATCCGATTAACGGATTGAAAGTTATGCAATAATCAAGTAAACACCGAATATATAGACTGATAGTCAATCAACAAGTCACGTATAACACATAATACATCATGAAATCAATGACATATCATTTATAAAGAAGTCTCGGGTCATAATTAGGCTTTCCGTTATTTAAAATGATTTTCAAAACATTTTTCAGAATTAAAACGGGTCGTTGGATCAATTTCGGGTTAATAAACAGGGTTCGGTTGGCCAATTATGGCTCCGAAACAATTTTATACTAATTATCGAACCTTGGAAATAATTTAGAATAATATTTTAAAGCTCGAAACTATTTTTCGGAATTTTTAAATCATTTTTAAGTAATTAAATCTAATTAAATAATTAATTAAAATCAGTTAATAATTAATTAAATCAATTAATCAATTAATATCCAATTTAATTGACCAATTAATCAATGAAAAATTAACTAAAATTAATTAACTAATTAATTCGGATTTATTTCTGAATTAAAAATAACTTTCGGAATTAAAATACTAAATTTTAGAATTTTCAGAAATTAAAAATGAATTTTTATAATAAAAATAAATAGGAAATATGATTTTTAAACATTTTTAAAACAGGAATCCAATTTTTGCAAAGTCTGGAAACCTGGGGGACCAAACTTCATCGTTTTCAAAAGTATAGGGACCAAACTGCAATTTTGCAGTTCCAGTCGCCGGAAAAGTCGGGGATGGCCGGAGAACTCACCTCCGGCATCCTCTCACCACCATCACCTCCAGAATTAAACTACACAACACCAGGAACCTATATCTGCAATTAAAATTCATCAATAACCCCAGACTTGGCCGGAATTTGATCAAGAAAGACGTCGGTTTCCGGCGGGTTCGACGTAAACTTCAAAACACAACTCCCTTCTCTACAGACCTCGTTGATTCATGAAACTTGTACGACTAGATTATAAATTTCACAGAGAATACAATACACTATACCACAACATCAATCTATTTCAGAATAAGAAACCCCCAAATTTCAATTAAGAACATTCATACGGGTTATAAACCCTAATTTTAAAATTCAAAATTCAAACTCAATTTTGAACATGTTATTGAACTCCAAATCAGACGTATGATATATGAAAATCATCAGGAAAACAAGCTCTACAACATGCAATCATCAAATCATACAAACAATCATCCGAACAAAAATATATATTTTTAATAAATTTAATTCGAAAATAAATAAATTTTCAGAAAATAAACCTTTGATTCTGCAGTGAAACAAAGCTCAGAATCTGATAGAACACTTCAAATCCTTCATTTTTGTTACTCGAGCTTTGAAAACAGAGATTGGTAACGCCTTCGTTTTGCTGTTTGATTCTTAGAACAGTTTATGTAATTAGGGTTTTTCTCTGAAAATTATAGAATTAACTATCTGCAAATGATTTTGATACGAAATAAAATACGGAAAAAGGCTATTTATAATTACGAAAAATTATTATCCCGTTGGATCATTCCGGATATAAACGGTACGTTTATTTATAAAAACTGATCCAAACAGTATCGGTTTTCGGGGTAATTATCCAAATCAGTACAATTTGTACTGCGGTCTTGGTCTCAGCGCCTGGTTACACGTACTACGAAGTGATAATTGGGATAGTTTAATAAAAAGCTGCCATTTATCGAAAATACGGGTTTTATTAATTTACCGAAACGAATATTGTATCGAAAATATTGTGGCGGGACCCGCGCAGAATAAACCATACGCCGGATCGAAAAAGTCGAAACATGGAATATGCTCGGAATATTACAATTAGGTTAGGAAGGAGTTCTCGGAAGAGTTTCGGGTTCCAAAAACGTAACAACGGTTGACGTCAGTTGGTTCCCGTTTTTATAAAATAGATTTTAAATACTCGAAAAAAGATTTTAGAAATTTCGTATGATTCTTATAAATCCATAAATCAACATCAAAATCATTAGGAAGATATGACAATTATCTATATTTTATTTTGGACATATAAAAATTAAAATACTCAATTAATATTATTTTTGAATATCCAAATACTAGATAACTCTTAACAATTATCTCACAGAATAGATATTGAACACACATAATAATTATTTAATAGCAAAAATAATTACACAATATATCCGGGATATTACATCCTTCCCCCCTTAAAAGGATTATGTCCTCAGAATCTCCTAAGAAAACAAATGAGGGTACTTTTCTCTCATATCACTTTCTAACTCCCAGGTTGACTCTTCAACCTTTGGGTTTCTCCACAATACTCTTACTAACTTTACCACTTTATTTCTCAATACTTTCTCTCTCTCCTCTAGAATCTCTATCGGACTCTCTATATATGTCAAATCTGCCTGAAGCTCTATTGGCTCATATTCTATTACATGCCTGGAGTCTGGATTATATTTCTTGAGCATCGATACGTGAAAAACATTGTGAATATGATCCATGTGCGGTGGTAACGCTAACTCGTAAGCTACTTTGCCAACGCGCTTTAGGATCTCAAAAGGTCCGACATATCTTGGACTCAGCTTTCCTTTCTTTCCAAACCTCGTTAGTCCTTTCCATGGTGATACTTTCAGTAATATCAAGCTTCCTTCTTCAAATTCCATGTCTTTCCTTGACTGATCTGCATATTTCTCCCGACGATCTTGCGCGGCTATCAATCTCTTCTGGATAATTTCAACAATTTCCTTTATCTGCTGTACCAGTTCAGGTCCAAGTATCTTGCGTTCTCCTACTTCGTCCCAATATATTGGAGATCTACATTTGCGTCCATAAAGGGCTTCATAGGGTGGCATCCCAATGCTGGCATGATAACTATTGTTGTAAGCAAACTCTACCAAAGGTAAATGTTCGTCCCAACTTCCTTTAAAATCAATAGCACAAACACGTAACATGTCCTCGATTGTCTGGATCGTTCTTTCACTTTGGCCATCCGTCTGGGGGTGATAGTCCGTACTCATATTTAGTTTTGTTCCCAAACATTCTTGAAAACTCTTCCAAAATCTTGAATTAAACCTTGGGTCTCGATCAGATATAATAGACACAGGAACTCCATGACAAACTACAATTTCCTTTAGATACATATGGACTAACTTGTCGAGCAAAAATCTTTCATTTACAGGCAGAAATGAGCTGACTTGGTAAGTCTTTCTACTATAACCCAAATGGCATCATGATTAGCCCTTTTCCTTGGTAATCCAACTATAAAATCCATGGTAATATGTTTCCACTTCCACTCAGGAATCTCCAATGGCTGTAACAATCCACTTGGTCTCTGATGCTCTGCTTTAACTCTCTGACAAGTATAACATTTGCTAACCCATTCCGCAATTTCCTTCTTCATGTCTGGCCACCAATAATTCTTCTTTAAATCTCTGTACATTTTGGTACTCCCTGGATGGATAGAAATCTTGAACTATATGCCTCTTGTAAAATTTCATTCTTCAGCTCCGTCACTGGTGGAATCCAAATTCTTAAAGAAAACCTAAGAATACTTTGATCATCCTTCTGCGTGCATAATTCCTCACCTACCAAATGATTTATATCTTGATCCATTACATTTTCCTGACACTTCTTTATTTTCTCCAACAACTCCGGCTGGAAAGTCATACTGTATACTTTCGCTTCCTCAGGCTTGCAAACTCTAATTTCTAATTCCAATTTCTGAAATTCCTTATATATATCTTCGGGTACTGATAATATATTCAATTTTTCCTTCCGACTCAATGCGTCTGCCATAACGTTAGCCTTACCAGGATGATAATTAATCGAGCAATCATAGTCTTTGATCAACTCTAACCATCTCATTTGCCTCATATTAAGTTCCTTCTATGTGAATATGTACTTTAAGCTTTTGTGATCCGTGAAAATCTCGCACTTTTCTCCATACAAATAATGTCTCCAAATCTTCAAAGCGAAAACTATGGCTGCTAGCTCCAAATCATGAGTAGGATACTTCTGTTCGTGTGGTTTTAATTGCCTTGACACATACGCAATCACCTTTTCGTGCTGCATTAAAACACATCCTAGTCCTTTGTGAGAAGCATCGCTATTAATTACGAAATTCCCTTGATCGTCTGGAAGTGATAAAACAGGTGTTGTGATTAATCTCCGCTTCAACTTCTGAAAACTTTCTTCGCACTTGTCGTTCCATATAAACTTTTCATTCTTGCGTGTAAGCTTTGTCAATGGTGTTGCAATCCTTGAGAAATTCTGAACGAATCGTCGATAATATCCCGTCAATCCTAAGAAACTTCTTACCTCAGTGGGTGTTCTCGGTCTCTCCCAATTTGTAATTGCCTCGATCTTTACCGGGTCCACTTTGATCCCTTCGTTACTGACTATGTGTCCTAAGAACTGAACTTCCTGTAGCCAAAACTCACACTTCGAGAATTTAGCATATAATTTCTTTTTCCTTAAAATCTCCAAAGCCGTTCTCACATGTTCCGCATGATCCTCTTCCGTCTTTGAATAGATTATAATATCGTCTATAAATACAATAACAAACTTATCCAAATACTTCTTGAAAATTCTATTCATCAGGTCCATAAACGCTGCCGGGGCATTGGTCAATCCAAAAGACATTACTAAAAACTCGTAATGTCCATACCTTGTTCTGAAAGCTGTCTTTGGTATATCTTCTGGCTTGATCTTTAGTTGATGATATCCTGATCTTAAATCAATTTTGGAGAAATACTTGGCTCCCTTCAACTGATCGAACAGATCGTCAATTCTGGGTAACGGATACTTGTTCTTGATCGTAAGCTTGTTGAGCTCCCTGTAGTCGAAACACAGTCTCATGCTTCCATCTTTCTTCTTAACAAATAATACCGGGGCTCCCCACGGGGATACACTGGGTCTGATTACTCCTTTCTCTAACAGCTCTTGCAATTGCTTCGCTAGCTCTTTCATCTCAACAGGCGCCATTCTGTACGGGGCCTTGGATACTGGTTCTGTTCCAGGTGCTAAGTCGATCGCAAATTCAATTTTTCTATCTGGAGGAAGTCCTGGTAACTCGTCGGGAAATACGTCCGGAAATTCATTCACAACTGGAATACCTTCAAGTTTTGTTGGTTCTTGACTTCTGTCAATCACATATGCCATGAAATGCTCACATCCTTGTCATAGTAACTTCTTGGCTTGAATCATCGTTAAGAACTTCTTTACTTGTTTTTGACCCTTGAACGTTACTATCCTTTCGTCTGGCGTTTTCACCATTACCTTCTTATTTCGACAATCTATCTGGGCATCGTGCCTAGATAACCAATCCATCCCTAATATAACGTCAAATTCTCCTAACTTAAATGGTATCAAATCTACACAAAACTTACTACCAGAAATCTCAACCTCACAATTCCCACAAACTTGATTCACAGATACACGTTCTTGATTTGATAATTCCACAATCATTATTTCATTTAAACATTCAACTGGACAATTTAACTTACTAACAAAATCTTGTGAAATAAATGATCGAGTTGCTCCCGAATCTATTAACACTTTGGCACATAAAGAATTCACATTAAGCGTACCTGCCATGACATCCGTATCTTGGATCGCATCCTTCACCGACATGTCAAAAACTCTAGCCCTTGAAGTCTCATTCACTGCATTGTAGATCCCATAATCCTTAATGCATTACTGACTGGGGCTGATGTCTTGTAATCCCTGGCCATATGTCCTGGCTTTCCACATTTAAAACATGTAAATCCAATGGCTGGAACCTTTACTGCTGGATTCCGGATAGGCTGATCCTTGTTTGCTGGCTTTCTTGCTGGCTGATTTCGGCACTCCCTCGAATAGTGCCCTTTCTGATTACATTTGAAACATACCACGTTCAACTTATTACAAACTCCTCCATGCTTCTTTCCACATACTTGACAATCTGGAAAAGTTAGTCTCAACTGATTTGGCTGATTTGCATTAACTGGACGGTTGTTCTGGCCTCCGTCTCCTGCATTTTGTCTTCTGAAATTAAAATTTCTCCCTGGCTGAAACTTGCCCTTCTTAAAATTTGGAAACTTCCCTGGTTGTGACTGACCCTCACTTCCCTCAACTTTCCTTTTCTTGCTTTCCTTTTCCTTCTGGAACATCTCACTCTTTGTCTCTGCTATCATAGCCTTCTTTACTACTCCTGCATAGGTATCCAATTCAAAAATGGCTACCTTCCCTCTGATCCATGGTTTCAAACCTTGCTGGAATCTCTTAGCCTTCTTCCTATCAGTATCCACATACGACGGTACATACCTTGACAATTCCTCAAACTTACCCTCATAATCTGTTACCGACATGTTCCTTTGCTTTAATTCTAAAAACTTCAGCTCTATTTGATCTTGAACAAACTGAGGAAAATACTTTTCTAAAAACAATTCCTTAAACCTTTCCCAAGTAATAACATTTGTACCTTCCAATGTCTTCACCATCTCCCACCAATAGGTGGCTTCATTCTTCAGATAGTAACTTGCAAACTCAACCTTCTGTTCCTCCTTTACTTTCACTAAGGCAAATGCCTTCTCTATTTCCTTTAACCAAACATTTGCTTCAATTGGCTCTAAGGAACCCTTAAATTCTGGTGGGTTTACTGCCTGAAAAGTTTTAAAAGTTACCTGAGGGTTGGTCTGTCTTTGTTGTTGTTGTGCCAGGTGAGCTGTTTGTTGGGCCAAGATTTGAAGAATCTGGGCTATTGTTGGGTCCATGGGTCCTGGGTTCACATTCGGGTTTGTATCATCTTGGTTGTTGTTATTATTAGTTTCTTCATTCTGGGTGTTGGTGCGGGTATTTCTTCTGGGAGGCATTTTCTAGTAAAGAATCAAACAACTTATTCAGCTTTTGAATCAAATCTTTTTATAAAAGAAAAGTTTTGTAAAACAGAGGTATCTCTTTTTGAAAACAGTTGTAACTAAGTAAATTGCATGCTTCTTTACAGAATATAAACAGTCATGGAAAATAGGGTACATGGTTTCACAGGGTATAACTGGTGCAATAAATAAGGTAAACTAAAACAGGTATGATAAAGTAAATGACAATGCTGGAAAGGAAAAAGATACTGATATATATAGATCAAAAGTTTTAGGTAGTACAAGCGTAAAGACGCTTCGGAAGTAAAAGCAAAAAGGGTACAACAACCTACTCACTAGTCAGCATAGTTAGTCTATAAATACAACTCAAAAGTCTACTGGTACACACTACACACCACTGTACATACTACATAACCATCACAATACTGCTCAGTATCTCCATCTCTGGATCTCTGACTCAGCTCCAAGGAAACTCTGGTCCTGCCAGCCTCTCAAAGTCCTCCATCACCTCAGTAGCCCAACCCATCAGTGCATCAGGGCCTCTGCCAGGTAGTGTAGCTCCATGTAGCCTAGCCTCAAGAACCCTCCGTGTTACATGAATCTCCTCTCGAAGCTCCCTCACACCACTATCAACATTTGTAGTCCTAATAATATGTTGTAGCTCTCTGATCTGGGCCAACAAGGAATCACGCTCCAATAGAAGAGCCTCATACCGGTAATAAGGAACTGGGGGGCAATGTAGACTGGAATGGGGCACTCGCAACTGAATGCCCAGTGGAATCCGAATCAGATGGTGGGGGTCCTCTGATAGGTGGCCTCATGCCTGGAGGTGGAATAGCCTGCAGTGGTACGGGCTGCAACACAGGTGGAGGTAATATAGCTAACACTGGTGGAACAACAGGACGTGGATCCGAAGACGACACTCCAACTGAAGGCTCTGAGTGATCAGCTGATACGGGAATAAAAGAGTCGGCCATCGCTGCTATCTGAAATCATATCGCAATATAAGAATCTCGAACCACGACGCGAATTATACTACTACTGGTTATACCGTAACACTCAACCTCTCGACGTTCTATCATTCTATTCCTTACTTCTAATCCTAACCCTCTACCCATTCTCGTCAACCTAGGCTTGTGTCAGTGACTTATAACCTGTAGTTCTGATACCAAACCTATAGCGCCCTCCAAACCCGGGTCGGAAGTTTGGGGTCCACACACACACACCTTATTTATAACCTGCTTATAACAATAATAAAGATAACAATAATATGCAGTGACCCTATTTACCAACTACCACGGATCGCAACAGGTTAAAGTATGCACACAAGCCACATATCTACTTATATTACATATCGTTCAAATCCCAACCATTCAAACTCAAACTGAGTATTAAACTTTATTACAAACTTTTACAGACTTAAATTATTCCAAAAGAAGCCTACTAGCTCAGCTCTCTCAACCTGAACCCCTAGCTCTCGCGCTGGACTGGGGATCCTCGTTACCAACTGGTTCCTTTTTAGCTGGAAAGAACATAAACAACATCGCACAAATCATCTAACTAGCTCAGCAAGTCATAATGACAAAACTGAGAATAATGATCATCAGGTGAACATGATTATGATATCAATTGAACAATGGCTTATGATTTAGAATTGGATATTATACTTTTAATTTAAAAACCAAGGTTAGGCTGCTGATCAGTCACGCACTAACCCCGAGCAAGGCACACAGCATTGCTCTAACTACTGGATCCAAGGCACACATTGGCCTAACTTGACCATTATATGGTCTGACCACGAATCTGGTCCACAATTTTATAAAAACAATCCAATTCTAACATAATAACAGAATAAGCAATAATAACCAATAATCAGAATCATTAACAACAATGAGTGTTTAACAATGAAAGAGTTTCAATCCTTGTAAGGATCAATAAGATAATTTAAAAGCTTGGATACTGGTATTGAAAGAATTATATAACAAAGGAATCAATATTTCAGGGTTTCAAAGATTTGGGCTTTCAAAGCATAGGATACAATGTTTGAGTATATAATTAATTCAGTTTAGTGTTTGGAATTTTGTTTGCATGTATTTGTGGAGTAGTATCGTATACTTGAGGTTCGTGTTTGGGTATACAATAATCAATGGTCTAGAAACACCGAATATATAGACTGATAGTCAATCAACAAGTCACGTATAACACATAATACATCACGAAATCAATGACATATCATTTATAAAGAAGTCTCAGGTCATAATTAGGCTTTCGGGTATTTAAAATGATTTTTAAAATATTTTTCAGAATTAAAACGGGTCGTTGGATCAATTTCGGGTTAATAAACAGGGCTCGGTTGGCCAATTCTGGCTCCGAAACAATTTTATACTAATTATCGAGCCTTGGAAATAATTTAGACTAATATTTTAAAGCTCGAAACTATTTTTCGGAATTTTTAAATCATTTTTAAGTAATTAAATCTAATTAAATAATTAATTAAATTCAGTTAATAATTAATTAATTCAATTAATCAATTAATTTCCAATTTAATTGACCAATTAATCAATGAAAAATTAACTGAAATTAATTAATTAATTAATTCGGATTTATTTCTGAATTAAAAATAATTTTCGGAATTAAAATACTAATTTTTAAAATTTTCAGAAATTAAAAATGAATTTTTATAATAAAAATAAATAGGAAATATAATTTTTAAACATTTTTAAAACAGGAATCCAATTTTTGCAAAGTCTGGAAACCTGGGGGACAAAACTTCATCGTTTTCAAAAGTATAGGGACCAAACTGCAATTTTGCAGTTCCAGTCGCCGGAAAAGTCGGGGATGGCCGGAGAACTCACCTCCGGCATCCTCCCACCACCATCACCTCCAGAATTAAACTACACAACACCAGGAACCTATATCTGCAATCAAAATTCATCAATAACCCCAGACTTGGCCGAAATTTGATCAAGAAACTTGCCGGTTTCCGGCGGGTTCGACGTAAACTTCAAAACACAACTCCCTTCTCTACAGACCTCGTTGATTCATGAAACTTGTACGACTAGATTGCAAATTTCACAGAGAATACAATACACTATACCACAACATCAATCTATTTCAGAATAAGAAACCCCCAAATTTCAATTCAGAACATTCATACGGGTTATAAACCCTAATTTTAAAATTTGAAAATCAAACTCAATTTTGAACATGTTATTGAACTCCAAATCAGACGTATGACATATGAAAATCATCAGGAAAACAAGCTCTACAACATGCAATCATCAAATCATACAAACAATCATCCGAACAAAAATTCATATTTTTAATAAATTTAATTCGAAAATAAATAAATTTTCAGAAAATAAACCTTTGATTCTGAAGTAAAACAAAGCTCAGAATCTGATAGAACACTTCAAATCCTTCATTTTTATTACTCAAGCTTTGAAAACAGAGATTGGTAACGCCTTCGTTTTGCTGTTTGATTCTTAGAACAGTTTATGTAATTAGGGTTTTTCTCTGAAAATTATAGAATTAACTATCTGCAAATGATTTTGATACGAAATAAAATACGGAAAAAGGCTATTTATAATTACGGAAAATTAGTATCCCGTTGGATCATTCCGGATATAAAACGGTACGTTTATTTATAAAAACTGATCCAAACGGTATCGGTTTTCGGGATAATTATCCAAATCAGTATAATTTGTACTGCGGTCTTGGTCTCAACGCCTGGTTACACGTACTACGAAGTGATAATTGGGATAGTTTAATAAAAAGCTCTCATTTATCAAAAATACGGGTTTTATTAATTTACCAAAACGAATATTGTATCGAAAATATTGCGGCGGGACCTGCGCAGAATAAACCATACGCCGGATCGAAAAAGTCGAAACATGGAATATGCTCGGAATATTACAATTAGGTTAGGAAGGAGTTCTCGGAAGAGTTTCGGGTTCCAAAAACGTAACAACGGTTGACGTCAGTTGGTTCCCGTTTTTATAAAATAGATTTTAAATACTCGAAAAAAGATTTTACAAATTTCGTATGATTCTTATAAATCCATAAATTAACATCAAAATCATTAGGAAGATATGACAATTATCTATATTTTATTTTGGACATATAAAAATTAAAATACTCAATTAATATTATTTTTGAATATCCAAATACAGATAACACTTAACAATTATCTCACAGAATAGATACTGAACACACATAATAATTATTTAATTGCAAAAATAATTACAAAATATATCCCGGATATTACACTAAGCTTCTAGAAAAAAATTATTTTCTTGTTTTCTTGGATGGTTTTTGATGGCATTCAACGAGCAATCTTCCTAGGCACCTTCCTAACACCAATTTAGCACCAAAATAATTCTAAATCTCCTCATCCCTTTATTTATGCCTGAAATGCAAAACACTATAAAAACATATCAAAAATACAAATAACTTGAGCACAAAACACCAATTCAAGCCTTTATGAAGCATTCTAAGTGGACATAAATGCCACTTAACACACCCCCGAACTTGAACCAATGTTTGTCCTCAAGCATAAACAAACTCAAAGAATGAAAAATAAAAATGAATATAACTACATTTATGCAACGATCCCCTCAGAATAACTAAACTAACCAACAAGCAATATCTCAACAAATGTAATTAGACGCGCAAAGATCAATCAATTCCCACAAATCAACTCACAAGCCAAAAACGTGTGTGTGTGCAATTGCTTAACAGATATACTATTGCAACTAGATCAATAAACATGAGTCACTACTCATCAAGACAATCACAAGGTTATAAATAGAATATACGCTAAACTCAAAATGACTGACAACACTTCAATTTAATATCGGAGCTATACAAGAATTCATGCCTTTATTTATAACACATAAACAAACACAAATTTGATAACTTGATCATGTAATGAGTGAGGTCCATAAAAGACTTACGCAATAATACCCATGTAGCGAGCGTTAGGTTAGTGGATCCCAAACTATAAAAGCCTTAGGTCACTAGGCACAAAGTCCCCTATGAACTTAATAACTCGAGTATTAAAGAGCCCACTCGTGATCAATTATACATAACGCATATTTTTTTTCACATGATTCCTGAACGAGTGTGTTTCGCTCCATCTCGCTCAACCCTAGACTACTCATATAAATATGAGCCGGCTACTAGCCATTTGACACCTAGCCACAATAACTAGCAATGAAATCCAAGTTTTTTCTCCAATTTTTAACACTACACCATAAGTGGGCTACTGTAATGCAAGTGTTACAAGGAGCATTACATTAGCTAAGAGATTTTTGGCCTATTGTAACACCTCGCTTGTAGTGTTACAATAACGATAAATCTACTGTTACAATGAAATGCTGGTGTTGCACATCATGTAACACTAGCACCTAGTATTACATTAGGTACTTTTTAATTTTTAAATATTTTAAAGTGGAAATATTACTACAAAAGTAGTAGTAAAACTATATTTTGAATTATTAATTAATCGGGAATGTAACTTCAAATTACCTACAAATTACAAAATTTATTTTAAATAAATAAAAAAGTAATTTTGCTGGTTCATTATTTAATAAATAATAATTTAAATAATAAAAGTTTTTAAAAAAAATTAAAAATTAAAAATTGCTAATATTTTAGGTGAAAAAAGAGGCGGCAGTTTCCCCCCCCCCCAAATTACATATAATGTCAGGACTTAGAGAGAAAACTAACACAACAGTCCCTCACTTACTCTCTCCCTCTCTCTCTGAAATTTCTTCGATCTAAACTATGAATTACCAACAAATTACAAAATTTCTTCGTCTCTTGAAGAAAAAATTGCAGTCTCTTGGATCTAGTATTTGAATACCCACATTATTTTGCTCTAATTTAAAGGCCCACACTAATTTCTTCATTTTTTTGCAGGTCTTGATATTGGGGCCTTTCTGTTTTTTGCTCCAATTAACCGGTAATTGTTAACATACTTCATTGTTAAATTGCTCCAATTTAAACATATTACTTGCCCGTACTAATGTGTTTTCTTTCATTGTGAATTTTCAGTCGATTGGGGCTTTCCAATTGGGGCTTTTCCTCATTTAGAGTCGGGAGTTAAAGCTTTCAGTAAGGTATGTACTTATACTTGGGTTTTGATATTCACTTGGGTCTTTAGTCGCATGCATGTGTGTATTGTTTATTTTTCTTGTCATAATTGATTTATATGTTTACTTGATTTATGTTTTTTTTATTGTTAAGTTGATATTTAGTATGTTTTGTTATTTTTTTATTGTTCGATGAAAGTGTCAAAAATGTTAATGTAATGCGATTCGATGTCAGTTCAAATAACTATGTTTTGTTTGATATTCCTCCTACTGATGAGGTAAATTAGGACATTGCAAAATGTGCTTCTTGTTCTGATGTGAGAAAGTTGTTATGTTATTTTGTTGACCATATCTAAATGTGAGAAAGTTGTTATGCTAATTCTAAGTTCTATCCCATCCGTACAGTGGATGCATAGAGATGCTAATTTCAGTACCACCGAATAACTAAATAACTGATGCTCTAACCATTGATGCAATGTTATTAGCAAGTCTGGACTGAGTCTGAGATTATTATGGCATTTCTGAAATTGGGGCTCTGTCTATTTAAAAGAGCTGAAAATAACTGAATTAAAATAATATTGCAAATAATATGAGCTGAAAAGTATTTTTTAATAACTGAATTAAAAGCTGCTGTCTATTTAAAATGCTGAGTGATAATCTAGCAGTTAATTTTGCAATCTGAAAATTGTATGTTGTATAAACTAAGACCACCATTACATGCTTATCTCATGGAGTTCAGGAGTATCGTCCACCCTGTCATAAAACAAGTAAAAGTTGGAGTAAAAGTTAAGATGGATTAAGATGACTGAGAAGTAAGAACTGAGAATCACTTAATTAAATTTTACCAATTTATTTGAAATAACACATCTAGGTGGTGAGTGTTGACATAAGTACTTATATATAATTTTTTTTCCATAATTGTTCTTAATAATCAAGAAGGGGAGTATTTTGATTATAATCCATTTAATGTCTAATTTTTCACTTCATTATGCTTAAATTTTTACTTCCTTCGGTTTATAATCCGTTTACTCATTATTTTGATTTAGACTAATTATGCTTAAATTTTTACTTCATTCCATTTGTTGTATATATATATACAGAGAATTAATTCTATGAAGGAAAGAAGGACACTACCACCTGGTCCCAGAACTCGAACCCGAGCCACTGCAGCCCCGACTACTAACACAGAAGCAAAGAGTTCATCTGCTTGAAAACTTATCAATCCAACTTGTAGTAAACTGTTGAAACAGTGTGGCAATTTTGAAAGTGGATCAGCTGCCGCTTATATAGCGCTGCGGGAACATCAGATGCAGAATCTTGAAGCTGATCCAATGATAGAGAATGTTGGTGAGTCGAGTTTACAGAATGCCCAGGAAGTTGTTGAAAAAGGTAATAAACATGACACTTGAGTATGTTCTTGTAAGATTATTAACAATAATATAGCAACTAGGACCTGCAATTTTCTATTATATTGTTCATATGTGTCCAGGCCCTAAAAAACCTTGAGGACGGACAAAAATGTTGAAAGTTCATGGTAGGAGTGCTAATGAGAAGCCAATCATTAAATTCAGTCAACGGGATCAGCCAATTGGAGATAGGAAGATTAGATCTGAGTTGAGTAATTTTATGGGGACGGTAGTCAAGGATCATGTGTCGCTTACTCATGTAAACTGGCATGTTGTTCCACAAGAATTGAAGAAGAATATGGTGCAATATACTCTGGTATTGTCAGTTTTACAAATTAGCCTGAAATTTCAGTCTTATTAGTACATGTACATTGAGATAATGCAAAGTTTGTGTTTGGCATATTATAGGATAGGTATGATATTCCTGCACAAGGGGAAAAGTATTTAAACAAGACACTTAATACTCTTTGAAGAGTGCACAAGTCACGTGTCAAAAAGGCACATTATACAAAATATGACAGTGACGAGAAACAGATTCAAAACAGGCCGCATGAAATTCCACTTGAAGATTTTAAGGTTTTGTTGAAGTATTGAGCAGACGAAGAAGTTCATGTCAATAATTTTAGCTTTATCTGTTTGGCATCCAATACCAATATGAGTTGAGATATGAGATTTGATTTTTTTTATTTGTAACAGGTACTTGCACAGGAAAATGCAGCCCGTCGTAATTCCTATACTGACCCCCACACACTTGGTCGTAAAACTCTTGCTGAAGTTAAAGAGAAACTGGTATGACATTATTTTAATTGTAAAAGTGTAATTGTTCGATTTAGGTATAATTGCAAAACAAATATAGTCTCAATATTCGTCAGATTATTAATTAGACTAATAATTAATCAGATTAATATTAAAATTAGTTGCTCTGATTATTATTAATCAGATTGATATTTTCTTGGCCCATATATAATTATTGTTCTTATTTTTTATTTCACATTTATGATAATGTAGTCCTTATTTGTCATTTTATTTTTGGTACATTCCAGAAAACCAAAGACCCAAATCAGGCCTCCCCATCACAAGGTAAAGTTTATTTCAAAAGTCGCAAGCACAAAAAAGGGCGCAAGTATAAGACAAACAGGGATGCAATTTAGAAAAGAATGGTAAGTAAATTTAGTTTTAGATAATGAACCTGAGTTTGTTTTACCTGTAACAAATTTAAGTAAATTTCTCATATAGTTCATTGAAGAATTGCAGCTATATTTAGTTGTAAATAAAAAAACTTAGTTTGTCCGTTAATAAATTTATGCAAATTTGTCTTATAGGATTCCATTGATGAGATGCTGAAAGAAGGAAATGATGCCGACGCGATGCTTCCTAGTGGAAAACATGGACGAGATTGGTTGGTGGGAAGGTAAGGTACAGTACTTGCCTCAGAAAATAATCCATCTATTCCTGAACCTACTGTTGATCAGTTTACCGCAAAGATATCTCAAAATCTGGAGAGTGAAATGGAAGCCAAGGTAAAGAAAAAAGTCCAGGAGAACATGGCTTTGATGCTGAAAAAACTAGCAAAGGCGAATCCTGGTATGAAGTGTGATATTGGAGACTTTTGCGCTACCATCTCAAGTGATCAAGATGACAATGGCACTCCAATCACTCCCGCCACTCAAGCAAGCGCCGGTTCTTAAATAAGCCCACTTGTTAAATATGTTATTAAGTTTCATGTTTATCATGTACTTGGTTACTTTTGTTCTCTCATGCCCTAGTATTTATAAACTTGACTGTGTAGTAGTTATGTCGTACTTGTTGGTGTTGGCGAGATGAGACTCTCCTGCCTTGGTGTTTAAAATTAATTATGTAGTATTTGGTTGTCGTTAGCATTGGGATGAGACTATTTGTAGTACTTTGGTTGTCGTTGGAGATGGTTTGGAGAATGTTCTGTTATGTAGTTTGGTTTGCAGAGCTGAGACTCTTATATACTCAGATTTGATGTTTTTGTTGATTATGTATTGTTCTAAAAACAAACCTTATATTTCAAAAAAAATTAGAATAACTGTTACATTTGTTTGTTATAGTGTAACATTTGTTTACATATAATGTTACATTATATATGTTACTAGTGTTACAATAGATAAAAAGACTGTTATAGTACACATATTCCAGTGTTGCCTAACTAAAAAGATTGGTGTTACAATAGATAAAACCTACTGTTACAATAGGTTAAGTGGGACGCACAAGGAGGGGAGGGGCCACGTGGCCCCTCCTTGTGTGTCCCACTTATGCAATCTTGATCAAGCTATTGTATCACTCAGTTTGTGTTACATTTGGGCCAGTTAGTGTTATAGATGGTGCCTATTGTAACATTTTCTTCTCTATTACAATAGATCAGTAAAGTGTTACAATAGGGTGTCTATTGTTATGCTTGTATACGTAACACCCCCTGGTGTTACAATAGACCTATTGTAACGCTTTTGGGGCCTATTGTAACACCATTTAGGCATTACAATAGCCCACTTATGGCGTAGTGTAATAATCCATGTTATTACGCCACAAAGAGAATATCATAAATTCTAGACATAAACTAACGATTAAACCTCGACAAACAAACAAACCATGATCATGATCTAGCAAGCAAGCAACCTATAAGAATTAGTGAAATTTTATTATTTCTAAAATGCAAATCAACTCGTTAAGACTTAACTTCCCTCTATACGACATCACTACACTCAAATCAATATCACAAATTAATCGAAACAGCAAACTTAGGGGATCATGATAAAATGCACATGCAACTATATGCAACATACTAACATGCAAAATAAAATAAAATAAACTACATGACAAATATGCAACTATATGAACTAAACTATCACGAATATGCAACTAAATGGACTCACACAAACATATTCCTTAACTACCACCCCCAAACATAAAATTTTCACTGTCCTCAGTGAAGGTAATAGTAAGAAATCAAGGCATACCTACTCGGAATCAGGATGGTCATCACCCTCTACGGGTGGAGTGTCAGGAGGCGGGTACACATCATCCTCACCAAAAACTGGCCACTGGATATCAACTCATGTGGCTCTGAAAGCTGTTCCCAATACCTGGGTAAGGTCCTGTGCAAATTTGCTATGGATGTCATGCATCACATCCATCCGCCTCATCAAGCGCCTATACTACGTTGAACCCAAACCAGCACTGTCCTCGATATCCTGCTGTTGCTGCTGCTCTAAAGAACCGGCCTCCCCCATTTAATGTCTCCATGCTGCTCTACTAGCTTGAACTGAACCATCAGCATGCATTTGATCGGCTGGCTGGCCACCCGACAAGTGATCATAAGAGTAACCGAGCCCCTTCTCATCAGGCTTACCTCATCCCCACTCCTGCATCACTGCTATCATCAAACTATCAATAGGGGCACTAGGTAGCTGAAGCTGCTCGTGTGTTGGCCAATAAACTCCAACTTCCACACACAACTTCGACACAATCGACGCATACGGAATAGAACCCGTAGTGCTCCCACGCAGAAACCTCAAAATACCCTGATAAATCACAGACCCGAGATCCACATAGTCTCCCTGTAGAATCCCCAACAACAACTTGGCATGATCCACAGTAACATCGTGCACATGTGAAAAAGGCATGATGTTCACACAGATAAAAGAGTTCCATGCACGAGCGAACCTGTTCATGCAAGAGGCAGGGAAAGTGGCATACTAGTTCTTGCCCCTCTTGAACTTCCAGTGAGTCTCCGGAACACAGAATGTACCAACAATCAAGTACAAGTTAAAATCCTCCCCGGTCTTAGTCACCCAATCTTCTTGCCCTGGCTGTCTCTCAGGATGGTTAATCACCCGACGAATAGCCTCCACAGTATAGTCCACAGTTAAACCACGAACCACCAAGTACCCATTCTTATATGCCTTTGCCTTCACATAGATCTCGTGCACTCATGGGCACATCAACGGGTGCCTCATAAAAAGATACCCAACCCATCTTCAGAATCATCTCCAAAAGTTTACCATCTCTCCTCGATGGTAGAAAACTCCTCTCCTTCGTGATGGGATTCGATAGAAGCCTTGTAGAATCCACTCCAGCCTCTGGAGTAGCAAACCGAGGCCTCACACCCCCAACACTTGAAGAATCAGTGGTGCTGCTGCTAACTTGAGTCCTTTGTCTCTTTGGTGCCATTGGATTTGAATAAGTGAAAGAGAAGATATGTGTAAAAAGATTTAGGGTTTGAGAATAGGAGAAGTGATGGGTAAAGATGTATGTAAGTGTATGTATATATAGGAAGGGATTAGGGTTATAGGTAATGGGTGTAGTATTATAGAATTAGTGGAGGAGTGGCAATAAAATTAGGGCTTAAAAAGAATTACAACAGCCCTGAACTTCCTTCTTTTTCTCTGTTGTTTTCTATTTTTTTTCTTCGGGTCAGCACGGCCCCCCCCCCCCGCCTCGTAGCGCGGGCGCGCCGTGTCTCTGGAAAAGCAGCGCGGCGACCCCACTTTCCAGCGCGGGCGCGCACAGTCTCTATTGTTTCAGCGCGGATGCCACGCAACTGAGCGCGGGCGCGCCGTGCTACTGTAGTTGACACTGAATTTTTCTGTTTTTCTGATTTTTTTTAGTTTTCTTCTTATTTTTTTCCTTCTATCTACTAATATACAACAAGCTTGGGTTACCTCCCAAGAAGCCCTTGGTTTATGTCGCTAGCTTGACGTAGTTACCCGAGATCAAGTGGACAATAAAACGGCACTAACCACCTCGCGGTTTACCGTGTCTCCATAGTAATGCTTCAAACGTTGACCATTCACCTTAAATGCTTGGCTTGGATCATTCTTAAAAATCTCCACCACTCCATATGGAAACACAGTTTTGACAACAAACGGCCCTGACCATCTCGACTTTAATTTTCCTGGAAAAAGACAGAGACGAGAGTTGAACAAAAGAACTTTTTGTCTCGGTACAAATGATTTAGCGCTAAACCCCTATCGTGCCACCTCTTGACTTTCTTCTTATACATTTTGTTATTCTCATACGCTTGAAGTCGAAACTCATCAAGTTCATTAAATTGAAGCATCATTTTCTTTCCAGCTGCATCCATATCAAGGTTTAATTTCTTCAAAGCCCAATACGCTTTGTGCTCTAACTCCACAGGAAAATGACATTATTTACCATAAACCAATTTAAATGGCGACATGCCTAGCGGAGTCTTGTATGTTGTTTGATACGCCCAAACAGCTTCATCTAGCTTCAAAGACCAATCCTTCCTCGATGGACACACAACTTTCTCTAAAATACGCGTGATCTCTGTTGGATACATCAACTTGACCATTAGTCTAAGGATGGTAGGTTGTAGCAATGCGATAATTTATATTATATCTTTGCATCATAGCAGTGAACTTGTGATTGCAGAAATGCGATCCCTCATCACTGATTACGACTCTTGGAGTCCCAAATCTTGTGAATATCTGCTTGTGCAGAAAATTTAGCACGACCTTCGCATCATTTGTCGGCAAAGCCTTGACTTTCACCCATTTCAAGACATAATCCACCACCAACAAGATATACTGATTATTGGAAGATGAGACAAATGGCCCCATGAAATTAATCCCTGAAACATCGAAGACCTCAACCTCGAGTAGCACATTAAGAGGCATCTCATCCCTCTTGGACATATTACCAATACGCTAGCAGCGATCACACTTCAAAATGAATCGATGCGCATCCTTAAACAATGTAGGCCAGAAGAATCATGTTTAAAGGATACGAGTTGCTATCTTTTCTCCACCATAGTGGCCTCCATAAACAGTTGAATGACAGTCTTGCAAGATACCCTCCGTTTCAATGTCTGGAATACATCTCCTGATGATTTGGTTAGCTCTTGCCGAACCAAAAATGGCTCATCCCACATGTACCACTTCACCTCATGAAGAAACTTCTTCCTTTGAGCAGAAGACAAGTCTGGAGGCATAATGTTGCTCACAAGGTAGTTCACAATATCTGCCAACCACGGTTCATCTTCTTGCACCCCAAATAATTGCTCATCGGGAAAAGAGTCATTTATCAATGTCTTTCCTGTGAAGTTGCACTTGGATCTTCTAAATGAGAGAGATGATCAGCGACTTGATTCTCAGTACCTTTTCTATCCTTGATCTCCAACTGAAACTCCTGAAGTAAAAGAACCCATCGAATCAGTCTAGGCTTCGAGTCCTTCTTCGAGACGAGATAGCGAATCACAGCGTGATCAATGAACACTGTCACCTTTGTCCCAAGCAAATAAGAACGAAACTTCTCAAAATCATAGATAATAGCCAATAGCTCTTTCTCAGTAGTGTAGTTCAGTTGAGCATCATTGAGGGTTTTACTAAGCATAGTAGACCACATGAAATATATTGTTCTTATGTTTCCCAAGCACTGCTCCAACTGCATAGTCACTTGCATCGTACATCATTTCAAACGACTCATTCCAATCAAGTGCAGTTATGATAGGTGCCGTAATTAAACTCTTCTTTAAGCTCTCAAAAGCAGCTATGCACTCGTCATCAAACTTAAAAGGGACATCTTTCTCTAGAAGATTGGACAACGATTTAGAGATTTTAGAGAAGTCCTTGATGAACCGCCGATAAAAACTATTGAGAAAGATTGAAGTTGTATGTATAAATCAACAATACTGGTTTGGATAACTCAACATAGAACAAGGACTTTGAAATAATTTATGTACCACTAGGATCAGTACAGATTGTTTAATTGGGTATATGCACAAAAGATTTTGTTAGCTGCAGTGAAGAAGACATCTACAGTGACCCGTATGAAGTTCATTAATATGTTCAGACATCGGAGGAATAAGGTTGGAGTCATTCGAAGCAGTTATCAGAATCAGTGTAAAGACCTCAAGGGTTCCTAGTGTAGTTGGTTATATTTGGTAGAAAACTTAACAATGATTTATACAGGTATAATACGAAGGCTGCGAGCGGAACTAGTCATCTGTGAACCAGACCCGTGCACGAGACGTCAGTGATCCGTGAAAGGAAACAGAATATTATTTTTAGAAACACTGTTAAGTGGTTTTTGACTCGAGGAGTCTGGAAATATATTGAGGTACAAAAATCTCGGAGATTAGAAGGCCTGCAGATACAGAGGAGTACAACCCGAGGATTTACAGGATTTATTTTTAATCAATGACTGATTTTATATTAAATGAATAAATGGAAATCAATTCCTTTATTTATTTAATTTTTTATCACAATTGATTTTAAAATAAATAAATTAAAATTTGATTTTTATTAAATAAATAAATGAAACTCATATCATTTATTTATTTAATTTAATATCAATATTTAATTTTGGATAAATAAAATAAATGCATGAAGATCAATTAAATAAATGAATAAAATATAAATTTTATTTATTCATTTAGTTAAAAATCAAATATGCATTTTATTATATTTTATGGATTATTAGTTTATCCTGCCAGCCGAATTATTTATTGGAGGCGTGTCTCGAGTAAATAAATAGGAACACAACTTCATTTCAATTAACAGAAAATGGCGGAGCATCAATTTCTTTGTACAATAGTAAATAGAAATTGATAGCTTCTTTGTTCTCCAGCAATCAACGTTGGACCCTCCTGCTAAGTTGAACAACAACTCAAAAATAACAAATAATATACTTGCTGAACAAATGAGAAAGTGGCAGAGTGTTGTTGTTTAAATAAGGTTGAGCCACCCGCACGCGAATAACATGTGTGGCGACCTCATGTTGCCGTTGGTTTCTCCCCGCGCATGCAACACAAATCACCTCCTGGCGCCTGAGAGTCCTCCTGTACATGCATGTGGTTGTTTCAGTCCGAATTAAAAGAAAGCAAATGGATGGTACAATGTTTTAATTGATTAGCATAGTGCTACTACTCCCTCCTATTTGCAGTCGCCACAGATGTCAAAACACAGGTCGCCATAGATGAAATTGTTAAGGCAAAGACGGCTACACTGATCGCCACAGAGCCTCTTCCTGCACAAGTAGTCGCCAGAGAAATTTGATAAATTGTTTTTGGGCAACTGCTTTTACTCTTGGTCGCCATATAGTTTGTCCTTGCAAGTTGTACCACTTCAAATATATGGATACAAATAAGCCACATATCCACTCTTTATCTGACCTACATTCTACCATCTACAAAACCAAAGAATTGCAGCATACACTCTACACTTCTCAGCAAAAACACTATCAAAGCTCTGTAGAATTTTTCTTGTAGAGTTAGTTGATTTCATTTATTGAAACTAAGGAGAGAAGTGTTGTCCAATTTATTTCACACCAATTAAAGCCTTACAAACTTATAACACTCATTATTTAAAGCTCTCTTGATTGTATTTAATATCTTTTGATAGAAGCCTTGAATTCTTAGAGTGATAGATAGAACCCTAATTTGATAGTTATTATTTTGGTTCTCTCTATATTTATTGCTTCAAATTATTTATATTCGAAGTTGTAAGCAAACCTTTACGGTTTAATTTCTTAATAATAAGAATTATTCCGTAAATCTCTTTATGTTTGTTTATTTCATTTTCAAGATTTATTTTCCGCTGCAATTAATTTTAGAAAACAAAGAACTTACATTCACCCCACTCTGTATGTACATTTGGACCTAACAGAAACCCGCATGACCAAGAAAGCTGCGGACTCCCTTAACAGAAATTGGTGGATACTATGACCTTGTGCCCAAGAATGATGTCATGTTGCACCATAAAGTGACATTTCTCCCAGTTGAGAACCAGATTGGTCTCAACACACCTTTTAAGAACTTCTCCAAGATTTTGCAAGCACTCGTCAAAAGAATCACCAAACACAGAGAAATCATCCATGAACACCTCCATATTCTAACCAATCATGTCAGATAAAATGGCCATCATACATCTCTGAAATGTAGCAGGTGCACCACATAACCCAAAAGAAACTTTTCTGTAGGAAAAAGTACCAAACGGACAAGTAAAGGTAGTCTTTTCCTAATCTTCTAGAGCAATGCAAATCTAATTATAGCCCGAATAGCCATCCAGAAGACAATAGTATTCATGCTCAACCAACCTGTCGAGCATCTGATCAATGAAAGGAAGAGGGAAGTGATCTTTCCTCGTGGCCTTGTTCAGCTTTCCGTAATCCATGCAAACTCTCCACCCCGTGACTGTTCGAGTAGGAATGAGCTCATTCTTTTCATTAGCAACCACGGTGATACCTCATTTCTTCGGCACACACTGATTTGGACTCACCCAAGAACTTTCAGAAATAGGATAGGTGATCCCTGCATCTAGCCACTTGAGAATTTCCTTCTTCACAACCTCTTTCATTATCGGATTTATCCTTCTCTGTTGCTCAACAGTTGGCTTGCTTCTTTCCTCTAGCAGAATTTTGTGCATGCAATAAGAAGGGCTGATTCCCTTGAAATCTGTTGTAGTCCATCCAATTATCGATTTCAACTCTATCAGAATTCTCAAGAGTTTTTCCTCATCACTACCTGAAAGGTCAGATGCAATAATAACAGGCAAAGTAGATGCATCACCTAAAAACCCATACCTCAAGTGTCCAGGCAAAGGTTTAAGCTCGAGAGTAGGAGTTTCCTCAATAGATGGCTTGAGGCGCTTTGGAGACTTTTTCAGCTCCTCCAATCCAAAAGATTTAAAAGGCATATCCAGCCTTCGCTTCCAAGGATAAGCATTCAAATACTGCAACTGCTTATCACCTTCATCATATTCACTATCTGAATTCCCCAACAAGGCCTTTTCTAAGGCATCAGACCTTAGCATTTGATCAAGTTCTAAAGTAACCACAGAATCGATGAACTCCACTTTTAAGCATTCTTTGTTATCAGTAGGAATTTCATGGCATTGAAAACATTAAAAATCACATCCTGATCCAGTACTCGCATAATGAGCTCACCCTTCTGCACATCAATCAAGGTTTGGCCAGTAGCCAAGAATGGTCTTCCCAAGATTATGGGAATCTTCTTATCCTCCTCGAAATTAAGAATTACAAAGTCAACAGGAAAGATGACTTTGTCCACCTTGACCAAGACATCCCCCCACAATGCCTCGTGGATATGTAATAGAACGATCGGCCAACTGCAAGAACATATAAGTAGGCTTAGGATTAGGTAATTCCAACTTTTTGAAGCCAGACAAAAGCATCGAATTGATGCTAGCTCCCAAATAACATAAACACTTGTCGAATGACAAGTTTCTGATGGTGCAAGGAATAGTGAAGCTTCCAGGATCTTTAAGCTTCGGAGGCAACTTATGTTACAACACAGCACTACATTCCTCCGTAAGAGCAATGGTCTCTAAGTCATCGAGCTTCACTTTCCGAGAGAGAATACCTTTCATAAACTTTGCATAACTAGGCATATGTTCAAGAGCTTCAGCGAAAGGTATGTTAATATGAAGTTTATTGAAAACTTCCAAGAACTTAGCAAATTGCTTATCCAGCTTTTGCTTCTGCAGCCTCTTAGGAAAAAGAGGTGGAGGATAAACATGTTTTCCCCTGTATTACCCTCAAGAGGAGTGTTGACAACAGCTTTCTTCCTTGGTTCCACCTGTGCTTCCTTCTGCACATCTTCTTCAGCCACAACTTCAGATTCTGGAACTTGAGAATTTTCAGGATTTGCAAACTTCCCAGACCTCAATGTGATTGCCTTGACTTTCTCCTTAGCTTCCCTCTTGCCTGGCACTTCGCTATCACTAGGGAGTGTACCAGATTGGCAATTCAGTAAGGCATTGGAAATCTGCCCAATTTGATTCTCCATGGTCTTGATTGAAACTGTTTGGCTGAAGTTGGAGTTGTTACCTTGGTGCATATTGCGGTTTTTGAAAACCGAGAGGGTTGAATTGCTTTGCTTCATACTGCTGATAAGGCTGTTATATCGCATTCTGAGTTTTGTTCCAGCTAAAGTTAGGATGATTGCGGTTGTTGGAATGATAAGTGGTTGGAACTGGTTATTGCGACCTCTGAAAGTTGCTCACGAACTGGGCTGATTCACTAGAAATAGCACACTGCTCAGTCTAATGCGCACCAGCATAGAGTTCACAAACTCTTGTGATCTGATTAACCCCATAATTAGCCAAAGAATCCACCTTCATCGTCAAAGCCTGAAGCTGAGCAGTTGTAGCAGTAGCTGTATCCACTTCCAGAATTTCTGCTAACTTTCCTTGAGGCATTCTACGAGTTAGGTTCTGGTATTCATTAGCAACCATCAGTTCAATCAATTCATAAGCTTCATCATAGCTTTTAGCCTATAAGGCTCCGCCTTATGCTACATCAAGCATGGGTCTAGAAGTTACGCCCAGCCCATTATAAAACAGTTAATGATCATCCAGTCAGGCATCCCATGATGAGGACACTTTCTAAGCATCTTCTTGTAGCGATCCCAAGCCTTACACAAAGATTCTCCCGATTGTTGTGCAAATTGAGTAAGTGCATTTCTGATTGCAGTTATCTTCACCATAGGGAAGAATTTAGTAAGGAACTTTTGAGCAAGATCCTCCCATTTGGTGATAGAACTTGGTGGTAGAGAATACAACCAGCACTTAGCTTTATCCCTCAGAGAAAATGGGAAAAGCCTCAACTTAATAGCATCTTCAGAAACTCCATTGAACTTGAAAGTGACGCAGATCTCGATAAAATCTCCGATGTGCATGTTGGGATCTTCTATAGGAGAACCCCCAAACTGAACTGAATTATGTATCATCTGAATCGTGCTCAACTAGATTTCAAAGGTGTTAACCGTGATGGCTGGCCTGATAATGCTAGACTGAATATCATTGATCTTTGGCTGAGAATAATCCATCAAAGCCTTCGGATTCGCTGTTGGTTCTCCCATTATGATTAGAGCTGATTCTTCTTTAACTTGTTCCTCAACAAAAACTTCTTCAAATACTTCCTCCGTTTTATCTAGTATTCTCTTATGAGATCGAGAACGCGTTAGCATACACGCTCTCTAGAGTACCTGGAAAAGCAACAAGCAAAAAAGTAAGTAAAATATCTGAGTCAGTGAACTTTAGCGACCACTGATGACAAGTACATAAGGTAAAAATTAACACCGAGTCTCCGGCAGCGGCGCCAAACACTTGTTAGGACAAAAACACGCGCTAAAATTACACGGAAGTATACGTGTTCACAAGTAATATAGAATTCTTTCTAGTTCATTCCCACAGAGAGTGGTTTAGGTTAAAATTTAATTTAATGCACTTATGCAACGATGGTATGGTTATTATTCAATGCTAAGATGATAACAAGTTGAGATTGTTTATAACTACGATATTAACTAACATGCAAATAACTAAGAGAATTGAGGTTGAATTACTTATATGAGACAAACATGGGATTCTAACTTCATTAAATACTTCGTTCAGAGTCATTATTCTTAATCTTAGCATGCAATGATGATGACAACTAATCAGATAACACGAAACTAGTAAACGCTAACTTTCGTTGTACGAATACCCTACTACTAGACATCCAAAAAAGAGATAGAAGCTGAATAGACACCAATTATGTTGAGACCCTATATATTTATAGAATTTGAGAATATAAAGGTTTAATGCGCAAGTTATCTATCATGATTACATATGGCAAGTAAGATAGTTAAAATTACCTATGAATCATGCATATCAAATACATGAACCTATGCTAGCATAGAAAGTTCTAAACCCCTATATTCATTTTTGCTTCAATAAAGATTAACACGCTATCTCATAAGTTCACGACATTCATAAGATGAATAAGCACAACCGATACTAGGATATCATACAATCACCACACACTAAGATATCGAAACAAATTAACTATTGAAATCCATAAGTAAATCCTTTAGAACCTCACGATAATGATTAGTTCATAACCGAACTCATCATCACTGTGGGTTCCGAGGAAAGCATAGTATAATAAACTAAGTCTTTATAAACTGAATAAAATCACAAGTACATAATCAAGAGTAATAGGTTCAACTAACAAGAAAACAAGCTTCCAAGATTACAACTCAATTAAAGAATCACAAGTAAAAATAAGCTTTTCTTCTCCTTCGTTATATTTGTGCACCTAAGTCTTCTCGCCGTCTTCTGCTTGTTCCTTTTTGAAAAACATCTTTTTAGAGTCAATATATAGCAGCCTAATCAGAATAGAAGTCTAGGACATAAATCTTCTACTTGAATCAGGATTCTCAGAATTCGACCTGGCGCGGCTGCGCGCTATCCCAGCGCGGGCGCGCTGTAACTATGCCAACCGGCGCGGGCGCGCGTTAACACAGTGGGCGCACTAAGCTTCTGGAGAAAAATTATTTTCTTATTTTCTTGGCTGGTTTTTGATGGCATTCAACGAGCAATCTTCCTAGGGTCCTTCCTAACACCAATTTAGCACCAAAACAATTCTAAATCTCTTCATTCCCTTATCTATGCCTGAAATGCAAAACACTACAAAAACATATCAAAAACACAAATAACTTGAGTACAAAATACCAATTCAAGCCTTTATGAAGCATTCTAAGTGTACATAAATTCCACTTAACAACTTCCAACCTATAAGAAGGCAAGAAAAAATAACCAAGTCAAAAAATAAACACTACTCGGGTATGAGAAAAGCATTGAAGGATCAACATACCTGTCCCTAGTGCCCGATAACCTTCTTAAATGCTGCAGCCAACCCGAATCCCTCAATCTCATCCCAGTCATCATCCGTCGGGATATCAGACATAAAGTTAGTGTTAGGTCACACAACACTGTAGAAGGGGGTTTAATACAGTGTTGAATACAATCAAATCGATTTAAAGCACAAGTAACAGAAAATATATGTATTCGATATAATAAACTCTTTTACAATGGAACTGTTCTCTCTCAGTGATGAACGAATATCACGAGAGATGCTAGGTTACAATTGTATGATCTTCTCGATGATCGTAACTCTTATAGAGTAAACCTAAGTCTGTGTTTATATAGACACACAGTTACAAGATAACTTCTAATTGATATGGAATATAATTCTGTCTCCTAAAATATATCAATCAGATATCTTATATAATTCTTCTAGTCATCTAACTCTTTCCATGCATATCTTCTTCTTGTATTAGTCTCGATCTTCTTTCCTGTAAATCAGCTTCCTTCCTTAACTATTAGTCCTCCAGTACATAAGTTCTGATATCCATCTTCTGATATTATCTTCTGATATTATCTTCTGATAATCTAAGTCCTGATATCCTTAAGTCCTGACTTCTAGTAAGTCCTGATTCTAGTAAAAACTTATATTCCTGTTAGTTATGATCTGAAAACTAAACATGAAACATATTAGACATGACATCTCAAATATATCCAACAATCTCCCCCAACTTGTAAATTATGTAAGAATGTACAAGTTAATAGAATTGATGATGTCAAAAACATTTAAGTTCAAATGCAATAAGAGTTTAATAAAACTATTAATTACAACTTACAAAACATCCAGATTTACCAACATCACTAAATCAATCTGAATCCATAATGATTCTTAAAAAAATCATTTATCAGATTATCTTCAGCTTTCTTCAGAACTTCAGCTAACTGTGCTTTGACCTGCATCAGTTCTTCTTCTTTACTATCACCAATTTGATAAATGGATGTTCTGAGAGCTTGAATGGATGTTCTTTCAAGTCCATCACCAAGTCTGATAACCTTAGGATGTGAAGAGTTTTCATTATAACATAAGCATCTTCCTTTCAGAATAACTTCCACCTTAGCAGAATTCTTAAGCATAGGAATTTCTCTTCCTCTGCTCTTTTCAGAGTTTCCCTGATCATCACCTTTATCATCCTTTTTCTTCAGTTCTTGAGTAGGTGAGCATTTGGACTTAACTACCTTCTCCCCCTTTTTGGCATCATCAGGAAGTAAGAGAGAAAGAAGAAGTTTAACTGAAGATTGGATTTCATCCAATTGAGCTTTCTGAGAAGCTTGATTAGCCAGAACCTCAGCAATTTGAGCTTATTGCTTCTCTTTAGTTTTCTCAATGGCTGTAACTTTTTCAGAAATAGGTCTGATATACCTGTTCTTGTCAAGCTTGATCTGTAGATTGAACTTATCAGCTTGTTCCCTGAGTGTATCAACCTTTTCATGAGTAGAAGTATGTAGACCTTGAAGATGTTTTGTAGAAAGAGCTGTGATCTTGAGTTGTGTCTTGAAATCAGCATTTGTGAGCAACTCATCAGCTTTTGGAATATGCTCTGTCAGAACTTTAGAACATGGAATAAAATCTGATTCATTCTACTTCTTGGTCCACTCAACACCTATGTGAGTATCCTCCCAAGGAATAGGTGCTTCCTTTTCAACAAATTTCTTCACCAATTCTTCCTTGCCCAGAGTAGGTACTGGAGTCTCAATAGAAACGCTGTCATCAGAACTTGAGGAAGACTCATTCTGTTCTGATAGCTCAATAGTGTGTGAAGCAACTGGAGATTCAGGAATAACATCATCTAAATTATGATCAGCAGAATTTATCTCTAGAGCTGGTGTCTTTGATGTAGATGGAGCTTCCAGATAAAGAACTTTAGGTATATTCAAATTGTCACACCCCCAACTTGACAAACAAAATAAATATAACTATTACAATATTTAGAAGAAAGTAAACATAACCGAATCCAAGATCTTACAGTTTAGGGTTTGGAACAGCCCAACACTACCATCTATTACAAATGATTTTAAATTCGAGTCCTCACACAAAACTATCTCTTATTCTACCTGAGCTCGGATATACGCATCAGCGTCACAGGTCTTACGTGATGTCTGCATGAATCTAACCATACCTGCTAGCTGTAATATCAGGGTAAAGCAAGGAGTGAGCCAAATGCTCAAAAAGTGCTAAACTATATGATACAAAACATAAATCGAGATATATATAAAAGAGTAACATTGCGAAGACATAACCAATAATAACAAGGGATAAAACTTTGGGTGATGGCATCATTTGCTTGTATCAAAACATTTCCAAAATCATATCTTAATTTAGAAATCATTTTATGACGTTACGGATTACAGCCGGTGATCAGCCGCGAAGTAATACCGAACCTCGCTGGCTTCTAAAACATTAATGGGATCCCTACGCAACTTTTAAGCCTATATTGTAAGTGTGGAAAGGACTCGCGTCTCAGACCAGATCCACTATTCAAAGAAAACATTTATCCCTCTTTGGGACTGAAAATCCATATTTTAATTATTTCAAAAACTGATGCCGATTTATGATAAAATCTCTTAAGTAGTAAACATTTTTATCAAGGGATTATAGATCAACTTTGAAACACTGGAAATATGTCACAAAATCTCAGGGCCATGATCCACTAGACTTTACTATATTAGGGTAATTGAAAGGTTTCCATATACAAGAACTTTGACAAGGAGATTTAGCAAGGCTATTGGATAATATGAAAGAGTAATGCCAAACTAGGCTTAAAGCAATGGTTTTCATCAAGGTACAAGTACTAGAACATCAAGAAGGTAAGCTTCATGAATACTAGGGGTGTTAAGGTATGAAGAAAATGATCTTTAGCTCAAGGTATATCAGGATTGTTAAACTTTAGGGTAAGAAAAAGGGTTATCAATCAATTAAGAACAACTCTAAAGAATATCTGGCTTTTAGGTATCAAGGTAAAGTTTTTATTGGGGTTCAAACATCAGGGTGAGATGTTAATATTTTAGGAATCAATAGCATGATAATCAAGAGGATCAATCAAGTATTATATCAAATCTTTATTTTATCATGGCATTCCAATTTCTTGACATATGGGCGTGATACAACTGTTGCAATATCAATATGTACTTGAGGGTTCATGGCATTTCTATATAATACAAAGATAGATTTAAATATCGCTTGGTTCAAGTATATCAAGATAACTCAGGATACTCGCATCAATATATATGAATTAATTATTACACATTTGCAGTGAATACGAAGGACAGGTTGAATCACTTGCCTTAAGAAAGGCTGGTCTGGTCTGGATGGTAGGAGCAACTAGAAGCTTCACTCGACCTTTATGGCAAGTTTACCCTCGTCTCGAGATCCTACATAAATAATAATAATCCTCATTATAATATATTCTCACCAATTTAACCTATTTACAACACAAATGGCACTTAGGCCTATATGCACGCAATTTATATTCACCTTATAAATATAATTGTACACATAGCCACATATACTCACATATCATATTTTAATACCAAATAATATCACACACACCATAATGCAACACTAGGCTTGGATGATCTCGATCCCCAACTTAAGTCACTTGGTCGCTAAACTAGACAAAGTTTCCAAATTTTGGCTTCCTTACTCAATGTGCCTTTACTAAACTATCCAAAACCTATGGACCCTCACTTGGGCCTTTTCCTCTACTGGCTTTATACTATATTGCAACCATAGTGGTCAACCTAGGTCTCACTCCTAAGTGTTCTAAAACCATGTGATAAGTGAAAGTGCTCACTAAGGAAAATTTCAGAATGACATCTATGGTTTCTTGAGTGCATTAGACACTCTTAAACTACAAGTTTACCTCCAAAACTTCTACACTATACTCTTCTGACCATAAGGCATCTCCCAAACTTGATGTGGCTCAAGGGTCTAGCTTGGGCCTCCTTGGGCCTAAACTCAAAGTTTATGGTTCCCCTGTTTTTCTGGGCAGAAAACGCCCTAACTTGAATTAACTTGTGAGACATGGTTCTAACTCAAATTCTATGAACTATGGCTGGAAAAACTCCTCTGAGACTCCCTCTAACTAAGGACCAACAGGGCCTAATGAGGGCCTACCCATGACATGGTCAAAACTTCCTATTTCTAAGTTGCAACAAAACTGTCCCCTGCTGGACAGATTTTGTGATTCCACTCGTGCACCTAACCAAATGACTTATAAACCTCCAACAAACACCTAAAACCTTTTATATACTCCTAGTTCTAGCTTCTGGTGTCTTGGGCCTCAAAGTTCACAACAAATGCTCATTCAAAACTTCCCCATAACTAGTGCATCAAATCTGAAAAAATGCGAACACTAACTAATCCCTTTCCACCTTAACTCCCACTTAATAACCAAGCATCCAACTCTTTCCAAAGCAAACCTAGTGTCTTAATGTCCTAAAATAGTGCCTCAACAGAAGGGGAGATCATCCATGCCCAAGAATCAACAACATGCAACTAAAAATATAACATGCAACTCATGGGAAACACATAAGAAGATTTCGGCTAGGCATAAAGTTTAAATGCTTGCAAATTCGACTTGTACCTATTACTCATCCTTAATAATCATGAAATATATCTTCTCTTAACTATTAATAAGAAATTTATCATGGAAACAATCTATTTTAAGCACACATATTTCGAATTTATAGATTTTTAGACATAGCAACATGATTTCAAAAAGAGTAGCATGAAAAACATGGTTGATCATCATTTTAATATCTTAAAACTAGCATGCATGGCTAAACATAAATATATAATGAAAATTCAGTAGCATTAAAAGGATTTTAAAGCATGATATCTCCATAAAACACTTAGTTAGCACATATATAAAATATACCTCATAGAGAGCTCTTGAATTCACAAGAATCAATAGTTTCTCTTTGGAGATCACATAAGAACTACACATGCATCCATGGAACTTCAACTTCCAAGTCACAAAACTCTTGGAAAGTATATAAGATGAATGTAGGTAGAAGATTTACACTTGGGAAGATGAAGAATGAAATGAAAATGGAAGGGGGTAGGGGAATGGGGGCTTCGGCCGAGAGCAATGGTGGGAGGGGGGAGAGAAAAAATGTGGTGTGTTGGAGTGTGAAGTGAGTGGAATGACTTCTCCCACTTTGATTTTAGTTTTATGCTTTTTGGTTGACAAAATAATGAGTGGAAGTGAGAATGTACAAAAATGTCCTCTAGCTAAAGTTAGGCCATTTTGCATGCAAGGTTAGTGTGGTAATTTGGTAATCAACAAATGAGTTAGTGGGGTTGGAAAGGTCTTATTTGCCCTTTGAGAGAATAGAAGGGTGATTTGCATGCAAGGTCTTCTATGTAATTTGTTAATTATAACAAATAAAATTTGTAAAGATTTATTTTTATAAAATAAAATACAAGTTCAAAAATTATAAACTTTATACCATAAAATAACTTAGATTTTTAGAAATTTTATAAAATCACTTTTGAAATTTGTGAACAAAATAACTTTTAAAAGAAAATTTCTCCAAGGTTTATAATATTCCTTATAAATCAAAAATAAGGGAAATAAATAAACTCTTGCTTTGAAAAATCATATACTACACATAACAATTTTATAATGCAGAAATTTTCACTCACACAAACGTACAATTATTGAACATATTTTTATTCGGCTTTAATATTATACCAAATCCACAAATAATATTACACGAAAATACCGGTCGTAACACAAATTATGAATATCTATCTCAGAATTATCAGTTTGTTCTTTAGCATCATCTGTAGCTTTAATAGGAGAGACTTGAGGGGTACTGTCTTTGGTGTGAGCTGGAAGGGCTTCAATGATAATTGGTTCTTGTGAGATCAGAGATTCCTGATCCCCTTCCTCAGCTTCTTCAGTCTCTTCTGATATAGCCTTAGCCAAATACCTCCTTGCCTTTATTTTCTTCAATCTCCTTGCCAATGAAGGAATTGCTTCAGCAACATCAGAATTTATAGATTTCCTTTTCAAAGTATCAGAACTTTGAGTTGCTTCAATTATCACAGGTTCAAATGCATTAACCCATGCTTCAATTGTTTCCTCTTAACTCTCAGACTCATCTCTGGGAATCATCTTCCTTCTCTTTTATGGAGGTTGAGGAACAGACTTTGTCCTCTTAAAAGGTTTGGAAGATGAAGGTCTGGTTGTTTGTGTTGATGGTTGAGAAGTCTGAGGTGTTTGTGTAGAGGTGGTAGGTGATCATGGTTGAAGTTCTGATGGTTGGACATCAGGATATAGTGCAGTGTATTTAACTGGACCATAGGTTATTAAGGCTTGTTTGATAGATAAAGGAATTCGGAGGGATCTTAACACAACCTTCTTATTATCAGTAGATAAAAAGTCATTAAAAGCTCTTTTAGCTAGTCTAAACGGTGAAAGTGATTCACTAGCTAATTGGGGCTTATCAGAACAACAAGTACTATAGATAAGCTGACAGAATCTAGCAAAATATACAGTATTCCTATCTTCTATCATTTTGTCCCCAATAAAGCCTAAAACAACACTTGCATAATCAAAATCAGTTTGATTAATGAGAGCATACTCGATTTGTTCACTGAATATGGGGATTGCATCAAAGTAAAAACATTTGTTTGCAAAAGCCTTGGTAATGCAGTCAAAGAAGAAACTCCATTCCCTCCTTATGTAAGGTCTCTCCAATTGACCCAGCTTAGCCAATGTATTTTCATACCCCAGACTGGCCATCATATTTTGAAGAACTGGCTCCTCAACAGTAGAGTAAACACAGTTCTCAAGCAGCTGCAGTACTTGTCGAACCGTGGCCAATGTCACGACATGATCATCCTCCCCTGATGAAAAGATAATACTTGGGGACCCTTGAGTACCACCATCATCATATACTCCACTTCTCCAAAACTCTGGCACTTGGGTTCTAGAGATTACTTCAGGTTGGGTTAAAGCATACCCAATATCAGAATTAGCGAGAAAATCCTGAATGAAGTGAAGTTCTGATGGAGCTTCAGCCTTGCTAAGAATGGTGGAGTAGTTGTTAGGAACAAACTTAGTTCCATTAAAAATTACCTCTTTTGGTGCCATCGCTGTAAGAAAATAAGTGAGAAAGAGAGTGTTTGCAAAGTGTTTGTTAAAAGTCATGAAAGAAAACGCTTCAGAGAATATTAGAGCGAGAGAGAAAGTAAAAGAGATTAAGAATAGAAAATAAAGTAAAAAAATTAGTAAATCTTTTAACTCCCATATATATACTCTCTCCACTCAACTCTTATATTTTTGAAGCATGGGATACACTTTACACTTGGCATCGTGCGAACAGTCAATAAGCGGTTAGAGCAGGAGTTAATGGACACGTAAAATAAGCAATAATTACCATGCACATGCAGTTTTTCAGGACATACACGTTAACCACTAACCCATAATGATTATGACTATTTTTATCTCACCCAAATTTATTCTGATTTAAATATGACTGTTTCAGATTTTACCACAAAGAAGTCAAGTAAAGAAAAATGCCACGTAAGCATCAAAGATTCCATCAGGATTTAATATCAGAACTTAACTTATATCAGATTTTAACAGTCATCATAACAATGCTTCTTTACTCAAAAAGTGAATATCTTTTTCAGTGATTCTTCATACAAATACTGACTTGTTTTCTTCAAAGTTTAATCATTAGAATTTCCATCAGAACTTATCCTCAGAATTTATGCAAATGATACTTAACTGTTTGTCAAAAAATAACTTAATCACCACAGTAATTTTCATCATTCATATGGAGTGAAAGTGTGTGCATTCAACAAAATATCAGATAAAGATTAAAGTCTGATCAGCTTCAGTATATCTTAGAAATAAGGCATAACTCAGAAAAATGCTTAAAATCTGGCATCAGTCATGATGTTTACTATAGAACAAATTTATGCAAGAATCTACCTCAACTGTTTGTGCTCATTTTATGCATCTTTTGAAATTCCTTTTTACAGTGGCTTCTCAGTATAAGTGAGTCTCGACTGCTTATCATAATTTATGATGTTATCAGAGTATTTCTCCAGTAATCATAGAGTTTGAAAAGTCACCAAGAAATTTTTTTTCTTTTCTAATGCATATTACTTAATACCAGCAATGCACTTGGGTCTTTCCTTCCACGTTTTTACTCTAGATCTCAAAGGAGTACCTGACTTTTATTCTTTTCTTTTCTCTTAGTTTGATAAGTGAGGCTTATCAGCACTTAGTTCATTCTTAAGATTTACTGACATCAGAATTTGACAGATAAGAAACAAGGATCTAGTTTGTGACTTAGTAATAAGATACACAAAGTAAACTTGACTAAGCTCAATATCGGAATTTTCTTGTGTTAATGAGTTTCCACATAAACAACTAATTCAAACATGGGATTTCTAGTATGTTAAAGACTACTAGGTCAGCATCTAGCACAGTTATCCTCATTGGATTGAATAGTCACAGAACATTCAAAACACTTATCAGAGTATATAAATCCACATCAGATAACAATCAGTATTTAATGAATTTTCAAATTAAGCACAGATTACATATAGATAATACAATCTGTAAATACTGATCATAAAGTGTGATGCATGAGAACAAAAACTAAGCAGATTTAGAGAAAGAACCTGAAACCATTCCAAGTTCATTTACCAATCTTATAAAACTAGCTTCACATAGTGGTTTTGTGAAGATATCTGCTAGCTGTTGATCTGTTGGAACAAAATGCAATTCCACTGTACCTTCATCCATATGTTCCCTTATGAAATGGTACCTTATGCTGATGTGCTTTGTCATTGAGTGTTGAACTGGATTACCTGTCATAGCAATAGCACTTTGATTATCACAGTAAATAGGGATTTTCAAAAATTCTAACCCATAATCCAGTGATTCTTCATCCAAAGAATCTGTGCACAACAACTTCCTGCAGCAATATATTCTGCTTCTGCAGTTGATATGGAAATTGACTATTATTTCTTGCTAAACCAAGAAACCAATATGCCTCCAAGAAATTGGCAGCTTCCACTAGTGCTTTTCCTGTCTATTTTGCATCCTGCAAAATATGCATCTGAGTAACCAATTAGCTTAAAATCTGATTCCCTAGGATACCACAATCCTAGATCAGCTGTACCCTTAAGGTACTTGAAAATTCTTTTCACAGATAATAAGTGAGATTCTCTTGGATCAGCCTAAAATCTTGCACAAAGACATGTAGCATACATGATATGAGGTGTACTTGAAGTTAGATAGAGTAAGGAGCCAATCATACCTCTATAGTTAGTAATATCTACTGATTTACCAGTATCCTTATCTAACTTGGTTGTAGTGGCCATGGGAGTGGATGCAGTTGAACAATCTTGCATTCGAAATTTCTTCAGTAAATTTCTGGTGTACTTGGATTGACAGATAAAAGTGCCTTCTTCAGTTTGCTTGACTTAAAGGCCCAGAAAATAGCTGAGTTCTCCCATCATACTCATTTGATATCTTGACTACATTAGCTTTGCAAACTTCTCACACAGTTTGGAATTAGTAGAACCAAATATGATATCATTAACATATATCTGTACCAAAAGTAAGTCATTTCCATGGTTGCGGTAGAATAAAGTCTTGTCAATTGTGCCTCTGTGAAATCCACTTTCCAGAAGGAATTGAGCTAAAGTCTCATACCATGCTCTTGGAGCTTGCTTAAGGCCATAAAGTATTTTGTCAAGCCTGTAGCCATGATTGGGAAATTTAGGATCTACAAAGCCTGGAGGTTGTTCAACATATACCTCTTCTTCCAATTCTCCATTGAGAAAAGCACTTTTCACATCCATTTGAAATACTTTAAACTTCTTGTGAGCAGCATAAGCCAAAAAGATCCTTATGGCTTTTAATCTAGCAACTGGTACAAATGTTTCATCATAATCAATACCCTCTTGTTGAGAGTAGCCTTTAGCAACCAGTCTTGCTTTATTCCTTGTAATTATGCCATCACCGTTTAGTTTTGTTTCTGAACACCCATTTTGTACCAACAATTGATCAGTTCTTTGGTCTTGGCACTAGGGTCCAGACTTTATTTCTTTTAAATTTATTTAACTCTTCCTGCATTATTTGCCCCCAATCAATATCTTGAAGAGCTTCTTCCACTTTCTTTGGTTCAATCTGAGATAGAAAAGAATGATAGAGACATTCATTTGAAGTTGCAGTTCTAGTTCTGACACCATCTTCAGGATCTCCAATAATTAAATTAGGTGTATGTGCTTTAGTCCACTTCCTTGCAGATGGAAGTTGATCTCTAGAACTGGATCCTCCCCCATGATCCATGTTGTCTCCATCAGCATTTTCTGATACTCCCCCTGTAGTTATGCTCTCTGAGACTTCAGAATTTGAATTTGATTTTTCAGGAGTTGAAGAATCAAAGCTTCCAGAATTATCAGAATTTGACTCATCAGAACTAGATGAATCAGAACTTGAAGAGCCAATGACAGGTTCTGATGTTTCTCGAGAGTCTTGAGATGTGGTAGGTTCTTCAGCTTGCTCCCCCTGGATAGGTGCATTTTCCTTTGGAGTTGTTACCACAGTTTCAACGACATCAGAACTTAATCCATCAGAATTTACAGGATCAAGATTTAAGTCATCAGAATTTCCAGAATCAGAATTTAAATCTTTATTCTCAAATCTCAACTGATCATGATCATCGAAATCTTCAAGTTCGGTAATCTTCTTATCATCAAAAGAGACATTGATAGATTCCATGACAACTCTTGTCCTTAAATTGTAGACTCTGAAGGGTTTTGTGGAAAGTGGATATCCAACAAAAATTCCTTCATCAGCTTTTAGATCAAATTTTGACAGTTGTTCAGGATGAGTCTTAAGAACAAAACACTTGCAACCAAATACATGAAAGTATTTCAGATTTGGCTTCTTTTTCTTCACCATCTCATATGGTGTTTTTCCATGCTTGTTTATAAGTGTAGCATTTTTCTTAAAACAAGCAGTCTGCACAGCTTCGGCCCAAAAATAGGATGGTAGCTTTGCTTCATCAAGTATTGTTCATGCAGTTTCAATGAGAGTCCTGTTCTTTCTTTCTACAACTCCATTTTTCTGTGAAGTTCCAGGTGCAGAAAATTCCTGTTTGATTCCATGATCTTTGCAAAACTCTTCCATGTTTGAATTCTTGAACTCAGTGCCATTATCACTCCTTATTATTTTAAGAGAATCTTTGATCAATTTATCCAGCTGTTTGACATGATCAGTTAGAGTAGATATTATTTCAGTCTTCTTGTGCAAGAAATACACCCAAGTGTATCTTGTGAACTCATCCACTATAACCATAGCATATTTCTTCTTTGCAATAGACATGACATTGATTGGACCAAATAGATCAACATGCAGTAGGTGATAAGGCTCAAGAATTGATGACTCGGTTTTGCTCTTGAAAGAAGATTTTCTTTGTTTTGTCTTTTGACATGAATCACAAAGGCCATCAGGAGCAAATACTGTTTTTGACAATCCTCTCACAAGATCTTTCTTTACAAGTTCATTTATATTGTTAAAATTTAAATGAGAGAGTTTCTTGTGCCAATTTCAGCTTTCTTCAATTGATGCTCTACTCAACAGACAGATTGCAGAACCATTAGTATTTGTTGAAAGTCTGGCTTCATAAATGTTACCATGCATGTATCCTTTCAGAACCACTTTGCATGTAGAATTACTTATAACTTCACAGTGTTCTTCAAAGAAATCCACATGATAATCTCTATCACAGATTTGACTTATACTCAACAGATTGTGTCTAAGTCCTGAGATAAGAGCTATTGTTTCAATGATGACATTCCCAAGATTGATCTTGCCATATCCCAAAGTTTTTCTAATATTGCCATCTCCATAAGAAACTCCTGGGCCAGCTTTCTCCACAAAATATGATAGCAGGGCTTTATATCCAGTCATATGTCCTGAACATCCACTGTCCAGAACTAGGATGTTCTTCTTGTTTTCCTGCAATCACAAAGACCAATAATGGTTAGATTTAAGGACCCAGACTTGCTTGGATCCTTTGGCCTTTTTAAGTTTGTTAACATTTGCAGCGGATTTAATATCAGAGTTTATGCTAACATTTTTCTTGTCAGTATTAACAGTATCAGACTTTGCATCATACTTTACACTAGAAGGAATTAAGCAACTTTCTTCAAAGAAGGTTTTATCTGATAATAATCATAGTACAAACTATGATATTCCTTACAAGTATAAATGGAATGCCATATACTACCACAATGAAAACAAGGATTTTGTGGCTTAAACCTAACAAACTGACTCTTAACTCCTGACTTAGAAGGTAAGGAGTTTATATTCTTATTCTTCCTGCAAAAAGAAGCCATATGGTTAGAGTTTCCACAGTTATAGCATTTCTTTCTAGGAGCATTAGGAACAGGCATATAATTGTTGCTTTTATTCACACCTTCCTTTCCATTCCTATTTTTCCTAACTACCTTTACCTTGTTTACACTGGTAATCTCTTTCAGCTTATGTTTAAGCCGATTCTTCGTCATTAAGCTTATGTTAACTTCAGTTGGTTTATCCTGTTCTAATTTGTCAGAAGTTGACTCTGCTATCAATTCTGTCTCAATATCTTTCATCTTTTCATAATCAAACTTTACAGTTTTAGCTACAAATTTAACAGGATTTACCTTTGGCTTAGTAGTCTGTTCAGTTCCTTTTTCACTTTTCTCATCTCCGTAACCTAACCCCTCTTTCCAGTTCCCACTACTTAGTATATCCTGAGTTGTTCTTCCAGAGTTAGTCCAAGTCCTGATAATCTCTCTCTCCTTTTCTAACTCAGTTTTTAGAGATTTATTCATTTTTAGCACTTCATCTCTAACATAGAAAGCATCATCTCTATCCTTCTGAGTTTGATGGAATATAACTAACTCTTTTTCTAAATAATCATTCCTCTTTTTAAAAGTAAGATTTTCAGAAGTTAATCTTTCACATGTTAAAGTTTGATCTCTATAGCTAATAAACATGGTTTTAAGATATAATCTCAACTCAGTAATATCATCAGTATGAAAGGCATAAGTTGTTTGAGGTACCTTTAACTCAGCAGCATCAGAACTGCTATCAGCATTTGCCATCAAGGCATAGTTCTCCTCATCTTCAGAATCTGAAGTGTCTGTCCAGCTTTTCTTCTTTGTGACAAGAGCCTTGCCTTTATCATTCTTTCCTTTCTTGCAGTCTGGAGATATGTGGCCTTTCTCACCACAGTTGTAGCATTTAACATTTGAGTAATATCCTCTGTCAGACTTTCCTTCTTTGCCTTCAGATTTTCTAAAGCCCTTCTTATCAGAACTTCTACCTTTCCTAGAAAACTTCTTTCCCCTTCTGAATTTCCTGTAGGCTATCTTTGTGATACCCTTCACCATAAGAGCACACAGCTTCATCATCACTTCATCAACATCTACTTCAGGTAGACTTTCAGTTTCTGAATCATCATCATCAGAACTTGATGATTCTGAATCAGACTTTATGATGAGAGCCTTGCCTTTTCCTTTCTTTGAGACAACCACTTTGGGGGATTCCTCCTCAGCATTAAGAACAATTGTCCTTGACTTTCTCCCATGTCTCTTGCTTCTTTGATCCATCTCAAGTTCATAAGTCTTGAGCATTCCATAAATTTCATCAAGAGTAGTTTCATCAAGAGCATAGTTGTCTCTTATAATAGTAGCTTTCAAATCCCAACTTTCAGGAAGAGCTAAAAGGAATTTTAGATTTGAATCTTCAATGTCATATTCCTTGTCCACCAGTGACAGATCATTCAAGAGTTTGACAAACCTGTCATATAAGTCAGTTAATGACTCATCACTTTTTGAGTCAAAGTGCTCATACTCTTAAGTGAGTATAGTCCTCCTGTTTTTCTTGATTGCATCAGTTCCTTGACACCTTATCTCCAAAGCATCCCATATCTCCTTTGTAGTCTTGCATTGAATTACCCTTTTTGACATGACATTATCAATGGCACTATGCAGCAAATGCCTTACCTTTGCATCCTTGGCAATAGATGAGATATCTTCAGCTGTGTATTCACTTTTCTCCTTTGGTATGGTCTTTCTTGGCTGATCAGCAACTACAACATAGAGCTTGGTTGGCTTATGCGGTCCTTCATAAATTCTATCAAGGTATTCTGGATCTGTAGCTTCCAGAAACATAGCCATCTTCATTTTCCATATGGGATACTCTGCAGGTCTCAGCAGGGAACCCTAATAATCTCATATCGACTATGGGTTTCAGTCTTTGGAGTTTCTTCAGTTTTGGCGGGCTTGGTTGGATTTTCTACTTCTTCAGACATGATTGTTTTGGATCTTTACTGTATGTGTGTTAACAAATAAGCTCTGATACCACTTGTTAGGTCACACAACACTGTAGAAGGGGGTTGAATACAGTGTTGAATACAATCAAATCGATTTAAAGCACAAGTAACAGAAAACAAATGTGTTTGATATAATAAACTCCGTTATAATGGAACTGTTCTCTCTGAGTGATGAATAAATATCACGAGAGCTGCTAGGTTACAATTGTATGATATTCTCGATGATCGTAACTCTTATAGAGTAAACCTATATCTGTGTTTATATAGACACACAGTTACAAGATAACTTCCAATTGATATGGAATATAATTCTGTCTCCTAAAATATATAAATCAGATATCTTATATAATTTTTCTAGTCATCTAACTCTTTCAATGCATATCTTCTTCTTGTATTAGTCTCGATCTTCTTTCCTGTAAATCAGCTTCCTTCCTTAACTGTTAATCCTCCAGTACTTAAGTTCTGATATCCATCTTCTGATATTATCTTCTAATAATCTAAGTCCTGATATCCTTAAGTCCTGACTTCCGGTAAGTCCTGATTCTAGTAAGAACTGATATTTCCTGTTAGTTAAGATCTGAAAACTAAACATGAAACATATTAGACATGACATCTCAAATATATCCAACAGTTAGCAAAATCCACCGAAGTTTTAGTTCCCAATTTCACCAGCTCCCCATTCGAGCCCTTTCCTTCAGAATCGCAGACGACCCCGTCAGCAACAGTAGTCTTACCCCGGGGAGGCTTGGAACCCAGATTCATTTTTTTTCTTTCGGGGGTCTCATCATCATCAGAAATAGCCTGAACAAGAGGATCAACGTTCAAAGGTTCTCTACCCGGATTCACCATATTCTAGGGAGCAGAGGACTTGGCACCACCCTCAGCATCAACCGACCCAGATCCAGCACCTACAACACTCTTTATTTTGAAAGCAAGTCCGATGCTATTGAAAGCAATAACATAAGGAGAAGAAGACATGATAGAAGCGTAATCCGGATTGTAGTGAGGCAAACCTGAAAGAAATCAAAAATAATAAGTCAGAGCAGTAAAGCAGATCCGACCATGACACTATAACAAAAACCGGTAAACAATAAACAAAGATCAACTAAAGCAAGCAAAGGAAAAACTTGCACCCAAAATTAAAGATGATACCCAAGACAATCACAAAAAAGTCCTAATTTGACCCACAACCTCACCCTCATGTACGGCCGGGTGAAACTTGGTTTCAATTCCCTCTAAAGTGAAATAACGGAGGTAGGCCAAATCCATTCCCTTCAGCAATATAATCTTCCCATTTTGGTGCTTCAATGAAAATTGGTGCATAACCGGCATGGACCAACTCAGACCATACCCACACTCGGTAGCTCTAAATCGGATCTAATAGAAATGTTTCTGACTAAATTTAGAAAAGTAAAAAAGTTGGTGGAATAATTTCAAGGTAGGCTGATAACCGGACTTACTACAGCAGGCTATGAACCAGGTCATAGACTTAATCCCATTTGGAGTAATCTGCATATGAGAAATCTTGTAGCCGTGCTTGCAAAGGTGTTTCACAAAAATGTGACATCGGGGATTCCACTCGGACCTAAGATGCTCCATTCAAACCGGGACAAAGCCGTCAACCAGTCTATGGTAAATCCTTTCATGAGATTTCGGTCATCTCCACTCAATGTTTGGGGTCAACTATTAGGCGGCCTGAACCGCCTAATCCATCTCAACTGGACTCGCTTTAGCAAAAAAATCTTCCAACGCATAATGATCCTTGTTTATGGTCATATCGGCAAATGCACGCTCGAGCTTCGCCTGATTGTATACCCCTAGGTGACCATTCAGCTGTTTTTCATACTTTATTCTCATATAATAAATCAAATTGTCGACTTCCCGGGCCTTGGTCATAAATGATATTTTTTTAAGGCAACCAATTTCTTATACCTGAATCCAGATTGGTCTCTGCAACACCATACTCGGATTAGGGGGCAAGAAAGCTGCAAAAATTTTCTAAGGCAACCAATTTCTTATACTTGAATCCGGATTGGTCTCTACAACACCATACTCAGATTTGGGGGCAAGAAAGAAGCAAATTTTTCCAAGGCAACTAATTTCTTATACCTAAATTCGAATTGATCTCTACAACACCATACCCAGATTGGGTGGAAAGAAAGTAGCAAAACTTTTCTAAGGCAACTAATCTCTCATACTTTAATCTGGTTTGGTCTCTACAACACCATACGCGGATTGAGAACAAGAAAGCAACAAATTTTTCTAAGGCATCCAATTTCTTCTACTTAAATTCAGATTGGTCTCTACAGAACCATTCCCCGATTGGGGGCAAGAAAGTAGAAATTTTTTTTCTAAGATAACAAATTTCTTCTACTTAAATCCGGATTGGTCTCTAGAATACCATACCCGGATTGGGGGCAAGAAAGTAGCAAAAAAAATTCTAAGACAACCAATTTCTTAAACCTGAATCCAGATTGGTCTCTACAACACCATACCCGGATTGGGGGCAAGAAAGCAACAATAATTTTCTAAGGCAACCAATTTCTTAGACCTGAATCCAGATTGGTCTCTACAGCACCATACCCGGATTGGGGGGCAAAAAAGCAGTAAATTTTTTCTAAGGCAACCAATTTCTTATACCTGAATCCAGATTGGTCTCTACAACACCATACCCGAATTGGGGGCAAGAAAGCAGCAAAATTATTCTAAGGCAACCAAGTTTTTATACCTGAATTTGGATGGGTTTCTACAACACCACACTTGGATTAGGGGCAAGAAAGCAGCAAAAATTTTCAAAGACAGCAACCATTCTATATCCTTCCTCTACAACCTTATCTATAAAATCTACATAAGGGAGTGAGGGGTAAATGATAGGGTATGAGCGCCCCGGCTAGCATCCAACCCAGCTTTAGGACGTGGAAGGCTCAGTTCGAGAACCCAGACTCCCTAACCCGGAATAAGCTAATGGAGTGAGCCGGGCTCAGGTGGATAGTTGGGCCCAAGCCCAACCTATGAGCAGGATCACCTCTCACCTAGAGTCCAACACTGCCATCAGGAGAGCCGGGCTCCAGGAGGGTCTAGGCCCAGCCCACCAAGGAGGGGCACGCGTGCACGTGACAGTGACAACAATCAACAACCAACGGATAACTGAGACAAACATGACACGCGTTAGCACACATTTGGTGTATCTTAAAGGTGGTCGACACGTAAATGGAATCCATCCGAGCCAGGCATCCTCTACGTCCAACACAGAACGACCTTGAGCAAAATGTAAAGGTACCAATCCCTAAACCCCATAAAAATATAAACTAAACAGAGTCACCTTGTATTCCTATCTATCTTCGTCTTCTCAAAGCGATTTTTTACGGCGCCTCAGGGCTCAAAGCCCGTGTGATGTTGTTTTGCAGACACCCCACGACAGCTCACGACAGCTGGAGCACAACCGTTATGAGAGTCTACGCGGCATTGAGAGAAGAAACCCCACGCACCCGGAGTTATCATATACTCCATTCGTCCCAATTTATTTGTCTTGTTTGACTTTTGATCGTCAAATTGACTAACTTTGACCGTAAATAAAAACTCATTCTTTTATTATTTTGAAAAATTGAAAAATACATATTAAAGTAGATTAAACATATATTCTAATAATATAATTTTTATAAATATTTTTAATATTATATTATGCGAAATTTTCAGTCAAAAATGAGTTAATTTTACTGCAAAAAGTCATCGGTACGGAGGGAGTATATTGTATGCCTGGAGTACTGGAGATCATAGTTCGCATCTCTCTCTCTAGATATAGAGACTACAAACCGATTCAAAAGTCTTCTCCATTTGTTGTAAGTTCTCTCTTTAATTACGTTCGCACATCTATTAAAATTCAAGTGGTTATGGAAAATTTGGCCAAGTTATATATGGTAGTTAGCCCAAGGAGTGTTCTATTTTTACTAGTTTACGGCCCGTGCGATGCACGGGTCTTAGTTAATATTTATATATTTTTATTTCTATTTTATGTAATTTTATTTAAAAAATTATATAAATAATTAAATACTAAATAATAATTATATAATTATACTTTTATTGTGTATGATTTTAATTTAAGTTTAAATGTATAAATAATATATGATTAATGAGACCTATGTAAATATTTGTAGTTAGTGAGATTCGAAACTGAAAACTTATATGTATCTTTATAAATAATAATATAAATGTTTGTTGTTAACGAGATTCGAACTGAGAACTTAATGTATTTTTATAAATGATAATATAAATATTTGTTGTTAACGAGATTCGAACATGAGAACTTGTGTAGTGTCTTTTTTTAGTATTTGGATCTAACGGCAAAGAAACTCAGATTTTCATTTTTGAATAATGGAAGTTCTAAATAGTAGGATGGTTTATTTATTTTATATCGGCTATCCTTTTGCTTATTTTATATTTATCAATCCTTTTGACAACATTGTTTCACTTGTTTTTATTTATTAGGATGGGTCACTTTGAACGGGTGAGCTTGAGGATATTTTTTCTACTGCCCCTGAAAGGTGATTTAGTTTCTAGTGTTACCTACATTGAAGTACTAGTGATTAAATAAAAAGGTTATATTTATGTTTGCAAAATTTGTACTCTCTGGGATATATCTGTTTTATCTCTTATCGGTCTGGTCATTTTACTAGTTTTTAATTTGTATTGTAGCTACTAATTTGGAAGCTTAAAAGTAGGAGTATCATTTAATGTACTCTAATCTTCAAGTCACGTGTGAAAATCAATGTTCCAAATGTAGATTTTCGTATTTGTCTTTGGGTAAGGTATTAGTTTTTGCTTATGTAGGTATTTCATAGTATGCATCAGTTCACTTATGTAAATCTGAATAGTATGGAAATGCAATCATTTCCTCTGCATTGACATGAGAAGATTAACCTCAAGTCCTTCAACCAGTGCTACATTTTGAATGACAATATTTCCACGAATCAAATTGCCATATCCTATTGTGAATCCCTTCTTGTTGTCTCCAAAGGTCACCAAAGGGCCAGCCATCTCCTCAAACTATGATAGTAGGGCTTTATCACCTCTCATGTGCCTGGAACATCCACTATCAATGATCCACATGACCTTATTCTTCTTTTCCTACACACAATGAATTTTAGGTGTTTTCAGCTACCCATGTAGTGTTGGGAACATGCTTCTTTTTTGCAGAGTTAGCAGGAGTGGAACTTGAGCTATCAAAAGAAATAGTTTTCTTAGGTTGATTATCATTCTCATTTTTTACCTCAAATCCAAGATTGATTTCTTTTAGATATTTTCTGAGTTTATGACAGCTAGTCATAACCTTCATGTTGCAGAATATGCAATCAAACTTGTCACAAAATAAATAAGGATCATCAGTTTATGCTTCATTGTATTTTCATGCCCCATACTTTGGCTGACTAGCAGTCTTTTTACAAAGATGAGTTAGTTGATTTGTTGAGCCATATTTTTGATACTGTTTGCTAGGGGCATCTGCAACATAAGTATAATTGTCACTTTTGTTGACTCCAATCTTCCCATTCCCGTTTTTCTTTTTCTTCCATGGGCTTTCATTCTTTGCTTCAGTTTTAGGTATCTTGATGAATGGACTAGTCTCAGTCTTTTTCTCACTTTCAAAGTTGATAGTTAATTTGACATTTTTCTTGCTTTGATCCTCATCTGCAATTTCTTACTTGATGATGAGCTCTTTTTCACAGAAATTTACCTCACAGGCTTTGAACAAGGGGGCATTCACCTTTTGAAGCACAACATGAACTTTCTTGTTCACACTTTCTTTGCCTTTATCAACGTGATTTTCTTTTGAGATAAACTACCCTCATAGTCCGACTCAATTACTATGTTAGCACAAGGTTTATTCTTTTTATGATATTGGCCAACTAATTCAGAAGTATTTTTAAATGACTTAGGTTTAAGTTCATTTCTCTCAATCTTTTCTCTTAGTACAACTTCTACATCCGCTGCACATTTCAACTTGTTTTTAAGATATTCATTTTCTTTCCTAACAGATCCCAAGCTCACAAACTGCAGTTCTAGTTCTTATTTCTCAATTTCCAGTTTCTCATTCACTTTTGCCAATCTATTCATTTCCTCAGTAGCAGAAAACATGCTTGTGTGAATGTGAAATATTTCTATACTCATCATTTCAATAGTTTCCTTATATTTGTGAGGCATTCAAATCAATGGTGGTTAGGATGGGTACCCCAGATTTTGATACAGATGATTTTCCTTCCTCCAAGGTCGTGAGAGCATAATTTTCATATTCTTCATTGTCATCTTCATTATCTGTATCATCCCAACTCTTTCCCTCAGAAATAGAAGCTTTTTCGTGTTGTTTCTTCAGAAGTGCTTCATACTTACCTTCAAGCTCCAAGTATGCCTTATCTTTCTTCACCCTATTTGGCTTTCTCCAGTCTATGGCAAAGTGACCAAGCTCATCACAGTTATAACATCTAATCTGAAATATATGTCCACAGATCCTAACTTGTAGCCAGCTTTGCTAGTTGTATTTGTCTGAGATTTTCCTTTTCAGTTGTTGTTGTAAGAGGTTTGACCTTTGTCCTTGAAATACCTGGGATTCCTGACTCTTATGTCTGAAAACTTTCTTGCCAGGTAGGCCATAGACTGATCCATTTCATCCAACCCATCCAGAGTGTAATATTCATCCTCTTCCAACTCTAGAATGACTTATTTTTAAGCTTCCTTCTTCTTTTGCTCAACGGGATGCATAACTTGAATATGAGATTCGATTTCATTTTCAATTATTTTCTGATCATTGGCTATCAAGGCACTTGACACATCCACAACATATCATTGTCACAGTTTTAATGATTTTCTCTGCATCATCTCCAATTCATAGGTTTGAAGAATACCATATAAAACCTCCAAAGTTATTCTGCCTAGATCTCTTCCTTCTCTTATTGCAGAGATCTTTTGTTCCAAATGGTCAGGTAGACTGGGCAAGAATTTCAGGTTGACCTTCTAAGCATGATAAAACTTATCATTAAACTGCAAGTCATTTTTCAGTTTGTTGAACCTTTCAAAAACCCTAGTAATGCCCTTTTCAGTTTGTTGACTTCTCGCTATACTTCTCGATATAACTTGATCTGTGACTTCTTGACAGTTGACTTAGAACATTTTTCAATATACAACTTTATTCTTCACCAAGCAATTTATCTTCATTCTAAGACATGATCAAGCATGATCTTCTTCCAAAAATTTATTCCTAACTTGTTGGTTGTTTACTGAAAAATACTCCAGTCTAGTCTATTCAAATAGTTTTATAGACTTAAGAAATATCATTACAAATTATATAAGATTACAAGTCAACTAAATCTTAGGATTGTCAATGTGACTTAGTCTTGTTATGTTAAAGGCATGTCTTGCACAACAAAGATCTTTAAACCCTTTGTATGTTGAATGCTTGCTCTAATACCAATTGTTATTTACTAGCAATTAATACTGGGGTAATTTGTAGAAGGGGGCTGAATACAAATTACAAGTTTATACTTTTTTGAACTTGAACAATTGTTAAACTGAAATAAAGACATAGAACATAAAAAATTTCGGTGGTTTGTTTTTTGGACTTGCCACCTAAGTTATATATTGAAGAAACAATATGTGCAAATTACAAGAATTTCACATCTTCTTTTTACAATGTTTTTCTCAGAGATAGTGCTCTAAACTAAACTCTATTGAAAACTCTATAAACTTATTTCTTGAGAGAAACATCTGCTACTACTTGGTTTATTTATGACCAAGTTATAATGTTTTTTAGAAAATACTTAACACATTCTTCGAGGTCCAACAAGATTGCTTCTTCATTCTTGTAACACCCCCAAATCCGGGGTCGGGGATCCGGGTTGTCACGAGTTCCATTTCCCTTAATAACACCCAATCTTATTAAAAAATCAACTACTCTGTACTGTGACCCCACAATATACACACACACACCACAAGTTATAGTCTCAGAGATGAATTCCCAAAAATAATCACAAGTCACTTTATTCCACAATTATCTGTCAATACACCTTAAAAGGGTTTTCTAAATAAATTTATATTTCTTTGCCATTAATACAATTCATAAATATACATAAATCTGGTACATCAAAAGTTGAAAGCCTAGCCTATTGGTAGCTCCTACCTCAGCTACAGCGACATCAACGCCTATAGGAAACTGCGGAACATTTCCTATCCGCTCGCGAATTGGGAGCTTGGTCATGTTCATCTTGTCTATCTGATGTTGTGTGATGAAAGAAGAAAGCAAGGGTGAGCAGCAAGCCCACCAAAATAATGTGCATAATGATTAACAATATATGAGCCTTCTCATAGTACTCATGAAAGCCTTGGTCAAAAGAAATGAACCAAGTTGATATCTTAATGCGATGAAGTCGCAAAATATTCAGTATATATACATATATACTTTTCAAAATCTTGGAAGTCCTCTTCCATGCATAATATACACAGAGTTCCAGTTTATAACTGTATAAAAATATCGTTGCAAGGTGATCTCATATATCTAACCTTGTCTCAACGTTTTTGTGAAAATCTTTGTCATGCATAAGATAATCATTAACCAGATATAAGTTGAAAAGATGAAGTTACAAGATACTCCAATATACTTATATCTTTTCCGAATACTACTTGAACTACCACCGTTCAAGTTATAATTAGTTTCAAAAGTTCATCACATAGATGAGACTACAAGACAAGATTTGAATAGATTCAATCTTTGAATATCATTATAAATAATGAAGTTACGAGATACTTCATTAAGTCCCGATATATATATACACCTATATATATATACATTTCATACACTCCTTAAAAGCCTCTTTTATGAAAATTATAAACAGAGTTGCAATATCCAATGAATTTGGAAAGGAGAAAACCTTGGCATAAACCTGATATCTTGCTGATCAGGCAAAGATACCAATAAGTAACCTTTTCTACTAGTAGATGGACGAATTCCCCACTGGTCATCACCCTGGTCGCAATAGGACCTTATGCTGGACTGCCACTCAGCCACTTATGCATTTGATGGACTCCCACTGAGCCACTTACACTTTCATGGACGCCCACTGAGCCCATGTTGCTTATGCCGACTCAATAGATGGACTTACTTCCCGAACCTTGGGTAAGTAATCAATTCATTTATCAAAACAGCAACCTCGTTGCGAATATAAAATACCCCACAGAGCCGGATCCCTCAGGTTTTGAGCGAGTATTTAAATCCCCTTTAAAAGGAAGATCTTAAATATAAAAATGAGTTTTGGGATCCGCTCTAACTTTTAAAAATCATTTTGAAGACTCGAAAACACTTTAAAGAGTGTTTGGAGTAATGCTGATTTAATGAAGTAAATCAGTCCCAATATATTTAGAAAATATCAGAATATTATTATTTAAATAATATTCCCATAAAGAATAATCTTTATACAAATAATTGAAGTAGAAGTTGTAAGACTTATACTTGAAATGAGTATTAAATAACCAAATATATACCTATACGAAAGTACTATCTTTATTTGAATAATCAAAAGTGAGTTTGATTATCGACACCTTATTCTTTAATAAAATAAAGAATATATCTCAGCAAATAATCGGAGTCATAGATCCTCAAATGAATATTCAAATAATATTCAATAAATAAAATAAGCTGAGTCATAAGCCCTCGAATGAATATTCGAAATAATATTCAATAATAAAATAAAGGAGTCATAAGTCCTCGGATGAATATTCGAAATAATATTCAATAATAAAATAAAGGAGTCATAAGTCCTCGGATGAATATTCGAAATAAAATTCAATAATAAAATATAGGAGTCATAAGTCCTCGGATGAATATTCGAAATAATATTCAATAATAAAATAAAGGAGTCATAAGTCCTCGGATGAATATTCGAAATAATATTCAATAATAAAATATAGGAGTCATAAGTCCTCGGATGAATATTCGAAATAATATTCAATAATAAAATAAAGTTATCGAATAAACCTTATTCGATTAATAGTTTTGAAAACTATAACCATATATATATAATTATATATATATATAAAATCTACTCGGGATCCTCGACTCCCGGTTTCTGAAAATGTTTTCACCTTTGGGTCCCTATACTAATGGTATATGCAAATTACCGCTATTCTCTAGCATAGGTATTATCAACTGAACCAACAGATATATATATGGCAAGAATACGAAACAGGCATGCATATATATACCATATCAGCATGCTTCAATATATCGCAAAATTTGCTAATTAACCAACATGCATCTATCACAAGATAATGCATATACATATATACATCACAACAACAGTATAACGGGTAGAAAACTTGCCTGAGCGACTGGGGGTTACGAATGGATCGGGACGAGTCTGGTAACCTATAAACAACAAGTAAGTTGGAATTAAACCAAAGTCACTTGTAAATCTATACATTAACCATCTTAGACTCTAACGCTCGCTTTGCGCTTACTGATTCTCTTAAGTCACTCGAGTACCCTCGGCTCCACCATTTTTAATAATTTAACCATTACGGGTTTTAAGGCGATTCTTTCGCGAGTACCTTACCAACTGCCTAATCCACTTAACATAATTGTTTCATACCCCAATTAGTCCTTTAAGGTCCTTAACCAATGTTTCAAAGTAAGGCGAGGGGTAATGTTTCGTTCGCGAAACGTCGTTATTTAAAATGGTCGTTTCTCCTAAACCGTACATCGGAATCAAATGAACTACACATCAAAACGAAGCTCGTAACATGAACTATCTAATCATGGCAATGTTCAAAACCTAACAGTGAGTTCAAGGGTTCTGATCTTAAGAACAAAAACAGTCTACGGTAAATCGGGCATTACGACGGCTATGTTTACGCGATTACCCAATTTTAAACAACTCCAAATCATCTCACAATCAACCCACAATCACAACCCAATCCAAACTCCATCCATACTTTATCATAACAGCCCCAAAAACTCAACATTAACAATTTATACTATTCTTTATCATGAATTTAAACTACACTTAAGTTCATTAATCAACAACCAAGATTTACAACTCCAAAAACATCCCAAAACCAACTAATCTCTACATACACAACCATCAAGCCTCTCATGAACTATAATACTCATATTATGCTCTTAACATTCAATAACAAAGCTTGGTTAAGAGATTATACCTTCCTTGAAGCTTTTTAACACAACACAAGAGCTTTGAATGCCTAAAGAACCTTGATCCTTGCTTGTATAACCTTAATCTTTCATAAAAATTCAAGAAAAATAAAGTTATTTCTTGAAGGTTACTATTCACCATCTTCTTCCTTGATTTATTGGAAGAGATTGTGAAGGAATTAGGAGCTTAAACTTATAGCATATCCATATGTATGTACAAGGAACCTTAGATAATTACCTTGTGATTTAACAATGCTTGGAACTTGATTTTTGGAAATTTCTTCTTTGAAAAAGAAGAAAAGCCGAGAGCAAGCTTGGAGAAAGAGAGATTTTTTGTGTTTTTGCTTTGATTTGATTCTTTGGTTGGTTGTTTTTTTGTTTTGTTTTTGGGTAACCTTGACTTTGTGTGGTTATAAACCAACCACATCTCCTTCCTCCCTATGTCATGCTTATGTCATCATGTGATGTCATCCTCCCCTCTTTGTCCTCTTCTCATTGGTTGGATGACATCATCCCCTCTAATCTCTTTGATTAGCTTCTAATTGTTTGCCTAATGACCGCTGATCTGTTATACGGTTCGCTTAACTTTCGTTTTCGTTTATCGTTTGAGGGATCATACCCGGGATCTTATTACTTAGGTTCCCTTAACCTTTCTCAATATATTGTATTCCTTTTATGATCCTCTCTTATAATCCTTTAATTTAAATCCTTTTTATCCTGTCACCTTATACTCAATTCTTTCCGTATCTAGTGGATTTCCGGGAAAAATCAAAGTGTTCGGAATTGGATTCTAACGATCTTTACATACACTTATATACCACATAGAGTACTAATAATATCCCAGAAGATCAATAACAGAACCCCTACATAGTGTGGCTTGAAAAGTTTTCTCATTCAGCATAATCTGCAAAATCACTATTCATAAGGGTTTCAAAATTTTCCAAAAATTGGGGTTATTACAGTCTCCCCTCCTTAAAAGGATTCCGTCCCGGAATCAGATAGAAAATGAATACGGATACTCTCTTAGCATTGCACTTTCTAACTCTCGAGTAAATTTTCCCACATTGTGGTCCTTCCATCAAACTCTGAATAGTTTGATAACCCTTCTCCTAAGCACTTGTTCCTTTTCACTCTATAACCCTTCCTGGTTGCTCCATATAGGTTACGTCGGGTTGCATGTCTATGCGCTCATATGCCCCTATTTGTCTGGCATCCAAATTACACTTAACATTAATACGTGGAACACGTTATGACTTGCTACATGTTCTGGGGTAAGGCTAGCTCATATGCTAACTTCCCAATACGTCTTAGTATCTCAAAAGGTCCAATATATCTTGGGCTTAGTTTTCCTTTCTTTCCAAATCTCATTAACCCCTTCCAAGGGAATACCTATAACAACCCTAGGTCCCCTACTTCCCATTCCTTATCCTTTCGTGTCAAATCAACATACTTTTTATGTCTATCTTGGGCTACTACCAGTCGTCCTCTGATTAGATCTATTATATCCTTGGTCCTTTGGACTACTGCGGGTCCGAGCATCTTGCGCTCTACAACTTCATCCTAACATAAGGGAGATCGACATTGTCTTCCCTCAAGGATCTCATAAGGCGATATCTCAATACTGACATATGATCTATTATCGTAAGAAAACTCAATCCGTGTTAAGTGATCATTCCAAATTCTTTCAAGTCTATTGCACAGACTCTTATTATATCTTTTAACATTAGAGCTTTTGCTTCTCAATACCCATTATTTTCCAGTTCGTAATCGCTACTACCTTCCGTTCCTAATATTATACTGGTTATACTTTTGCTCGTTAGCATTCTATAACCTTTTAATAACCACGTCAACCTTAGTATCACTAACGCGTTAGAATCGGAATACCACCATACTTGGTACCACTTCCTTTCTAGCTGCCTCCATCTTCGAAAGCTTGATCCATCATATAGAAGTAAAAGAATCCATTGAGAGATCACTATGATCATGAACACTTGTTACATTGCATAGTTAGTACAGAAGGTGGCCAGCCTTTAGTACTTGACAAGCAATTAAATAATAGCTGGTATCCTACTCGGCTTCTATCACACAGATAGATAGTCATTCGGCAATACCTTCCCTTCTGGAAGGGTTGTTCTTCTCAGTTTATATGAAATGAAAAGAAGAGAAAAGAACGAATTGAAGAGAATTGTATATATGAAAAAAAATATACTGCCACAAAATATCTGGCTTGGAACCTACCTCTGAACTATAGAGGTTTGTCATAGGAGAATAAAACATATGTGTATATATATCAAGTATTATCGCATCGCATTTCACATGCCTAAATATTTTTGCTATTCCGTCCATCATTTTATGGACCCATGCTCTTCCTCGAGCTTATACACAATCACCTTTGAAACTCCCTCGATATCGAAAATCGAATCTGGGATCTCATTCTAGACATCATTGTTACTAGAATTCTATGCTTGCACCGCAACCTTCCTCATATAGTAATACAACTCTCTTTTCATAAGAGGGAATAAATATTCAATAGGTAGATACTCTACTTAATTAGTCTATTAATGATAACTTATACACTACCACGACCCGATTAGTGGTACTTAATCTCAACATCCATTCCAATACAACTCTCACGATTGTAATCAGCTCATTACTCGCAGAATCATTGCTGCATTACTATGGTCCACCACTGACCTACTGTCGTCATTCACTTTCCGTGGAATCTTAATATCTAACCATACGGAGTCCATACATGTCGTATAGAATACTTCTAAAGAGTTAACATAACCACCAATCATAATTCATGAAGAACACTCCAGATCCTGACGTACTTTCATGACATGAAGCAGATAAAATTGCAGAAGAGTTTCAATCAAAGCAACGATAGCAGGTTAATACCATTCTTAATCGTATGCCTTAAATAGAAGACTTAACTCAAGGTTTCGTCTAGTCCTTTTTGAAACATGGTCCTGGCTTATCTCAAGATAGTATCTTCTGAGATAGATAGCCCGCTCATGGCGATTACACGAATTAAACCTCTACCAACTACTATTACGGTTGGGTATTGCACATTCATCAGAAGGAATGTCAATCTTCCAAACCATAATACAACCTTCACGGCTTTAATCCTTATTACTGTATTCCTCTGGCACAAGCTCCTATAATTATCCTCTTACCTTTAAAGTGTCGGCCACCTCTTTGGCCTTTCTAGATAGTAAAATTTCCTTATAGTCAATGTCATTTTAACCACCTCCAAATAAATTTTCTACCTCATTGCAATCACTGCTTATGTGAAGATGTCTTCCTTAAAATCTGATGAGTAAAAAAAATATCACCATTTTTCCATAAGTTATTGCCTCAGTCTTTAGAGGTTAATCACTGTCACGACTGACTCTCAATCATACTTAGAACATCTTTTATCTTAGGTCCTAATTGCCCTGAACAATTTCGACCTTTACTGGTTCGATCCATACTTTCTCGTGGTTTAACACGTGCCCCACTTGGCATCATTGTAATTATGTCATATTTCCTTTATCAACATTTCTATTCTTGAGAATTTTGAATATTACCTTTCTTTCTTGTAAAACCTCTTAGGTTATTCTTGAATCGTCCCTCCTGTATTCCCTAGATACAGGGCATATCAAGATACCATTTATTAATACTAGAATCATTGTCTATATACTTCTGAAAAATTTCTCCACTGATTCTTAAAGGTTGTTATTACCTTAATCCTTTCCAATTCATACTGTCAAACTCATACTATCCCTATTAAGGGTGAAATGCCAACCTTTATGCATTCCCCTGGGATTCATTTTAAGTTACCGATGTTCTATCCTTAATTCCACCTTTAGAAAAAGTACATGCATCCTTCCATGGATAAATCAAGTCATATATCCCTGATGAGGGTGTCTTATTCGATCATTCCTACCTCAATAGTATATGCCTAATTTTACAATACCATCTGTATTCCAAATGAGGTCAATCAATATGGCCTCCAAAAGATAACAACGGTTATCCGCTTGTCTTGCCTAATTTGATAACGATAACAAGGATGTTCTGGAAGATATTGGTCGTGTTCAACGTGAACCTCTTCTTAATAATTCCTTATTTACTTTTGTTGTTTACCTCAATAGTCACCTCAATGTTGGGATATCTTTCATACCTGGCGTCTCCCTCTCTGGGTATCAAGCCACCGGTCTTACACTTCACATTCTTGAAGGTCACTTCCTTCATCCAATTTTCCTAATTTCTTACTTCCTTGTCTCCTCAGTATATCCGCGTCTCATTATTTATCCTTCGAACTATTTCAAGGTTTCCTCGAATCCTCCCAACTTACAGGGGATAAAATATATGTATCTCTTATTCCTTCGATCATCAACTTTAACTCATGGTGAATCACCCTCCTCCTGACGATTACATACTTTTCTATTTCTATTGCTACGAGTCTTTAGGGTTTCCTCATACCCAACTCCCTTATCATACCTCAAACTCTATTGCCTTTATATTCATTTCCACTTCAGTTTCTTTTTATTTTCCTTTCTCTTATCATTATTTCACGAACCAACACCACATAAGCATTGATTTCAAACATCCCGTCATTCTGGATTCGTGTCCTCAGAACGAATCTTGACAACTTTTACAACTTAGATTCATAATTCATCATACTCGTCTGCCTTTGTTCTGGCTCTAAAGCTTTTACACTATCTCCATAACCTTGGGAAGTACTTTCCTGAAAACAATTGACTGAACTTAAATCAGTTTATTATAATCTCTTGCTCCGTGCCTTCCTTGGCCTTTCACCAGCGGGTGGTCTCTCTCTTAGGAGGGTAAGTGACAAAAACAGTCTTTTGTGGTTCGTCAATCATTTAGAATCTCAATTGATTCCTCTATTTCCTTTAGCCAGGCCCTTGCCTCGGCTGGGCCAGCTTGTTCCTTGGAACTCTGAGAGCTTAGCGACTTAAAGGTCCTGAAAGAATTTCTCACCGCACTGTCTCCTCAAGGTGGTGGTTGGGGATAATAGTCTAAGTTCTTTTTAGACAGGTCCATGAATTGCCCCATAGGATTACCGTCCTGGTTCTCCCTATCTTGCTCGACTTCTGTTTTCTCAGTATGAAATGTTTTCTCATCCTCCCCATAATCGGGGTCATCCTACATATTTTAAATCCTCATTTTCCACTTCATTATGTTATGGGTTCCTTCTATCTTGATGGCGACCTCCCTGACTATCACGTTCAGGGTTTGCTCTAAATCTTATTCCTCAAACTAGCTTTCATCTAAGATTTCATCTTTAAGCTCTTGAACGTTTGGAACTCAAATTCTGTAGGAATACCTCATTATTCCCTTATCATTTTTCTCGGTATTAATCTTTTATCTAATTGTTGGCTCTCTGCCTTCATTCATCACTTTTTCTGGCACAATATGTTCTTTTCCGATAATTCGGACTATATTGCAATCTCAAACATCTTTTCCGTACCGGCTCCGGTTACCTTCACTTCTATTTCCATTTTCTCAAAATCTCTTGTAAACTCTCTCAAAGACATTATCATCTTGAGTCTCTCCTTTTTACTAAGGGCATCAGCCACCACATTGGCTTTCCCCGATTGATAAAGAATCTCATAATCGTAATCCTTGATTAGCTCTAACCTCCTCATTTGGCGCATGTTGAGCTCTTTTCTGCGTGAAAATGTACTAGAGCACTTATGGCTTAGGTAATTCTCGCACTTCTCTCCATACAAGTAGTGCCTCCAATCTTTAGGGTAAAACTATTGCCACGAGCCTAAGCTCATGGGTGGGGATATCGAATTTTATATTCCCTTAATTGTCTTGACGCGGACGCGATTATCTTGCTGTGCTGTATAAGAAGCACCCAAATTCCTTATGCGAAGCGTCACTACAAATCACAAAATCTCCTTTTTCCATCTGGCGACGCCAACATAGGGGCCGTCACCAACCTTTGCTTCAGTTCTTGAAAGCTGTTCTCGCATTTCTCTGTCCATTCAAACTTCTCAGTCTTACGAGTAAGCCACGTTAAAGGGGGCTACTATCTTTACAAACTTGAACGAACCTCCGGTAGTGATCGACCAATCCTACCTCTGGTAGTCGACCTAACCACGGTCATCAATTCATCAGTGGTCCTTTATTCATTCTTGTCAGGATCCTCCATGGGATCCTCCTCAGCAACTATCCCTTCTAGGACAACATCCTCAACGGCTACATCCTTAATATGAACATCGTCCGATCCCGCGTTAGGACGCTCTATCGGATCCATAATCTGATCTCCAATAAGTAAGAAAACATCATCGCGTTGTTGCTCCTCAACCTCAGGGTTCGGAGTCCCGCTACCATATACGATAACGAACTACGCTTCTATCATGATATTTATAAGGGTTCCCATAAGGGTTTTAACTGTCGGTGCTACGTTAGGTAGCCCGACTATGAACTTGGCAAGAGTTCTTATTATCTTAATGAACTTATTATCTTAACGTCATATCATCTCTGAGGTTTATAACGCTTAGCTCTGATACCACTTCTGTAGCACCCCCAAATCCGGGGTCGGGGATCCGGGTTGTCACGAGTTCCATTTCCCTTAATAACACCCAATCTTATTAAACAATCAACTACTCTGTACTGTGACCCCACAATATACACACACACACCACAAGTTATAGTCTCAGAGATGAATTCCCAAAAATAATCACAAGTGACTTTATTCCACAATTATCTGTCAATACACCTTAAAAGGGTTTTCTGAATAAATTTACATTTCTTTTCCATTAATACAATTCATAAATATACATAAATCTGGTACATCGGAAGTTGAAAGCCTAGCCTATTGGTAGCTCCTACCTCAGCTACAGCGACATCAACGCCTATAGGAAACTGCGGAACGTTTCCTATCCGCTCGCGAATTGGGAGCTTGGTCATGTTCATCTTGTCTATCTGATGTTGTGTGATGAAAGAAGAAAGCAAGTGTGAGCAGCAAGCCCACCAAAATAATGTGCATAATGATTAACAATATATGAGCCTTCTCATAGTACTCATGAAAGTCTTGGTCAAAAGAAATGAACCAAGTTGATATCTTAATGCGATGAAGTCGCAAAATATTCAGTATATATACATATATACTTTTCAAAATCTTGGAAGTCCTCTTCCATGCATAATATACACAGAGTTCCAGTTTATAACTGTATAAAAATATCGTTGCAAGGTGATCTCATATATTTAACCTTGTCTCAACGTTTTTGTGAAAATCTTTGTCTTGCATAAGATAATCATTAACCAGATACTCCAATATACTTATATCTTTTCCGAATACTACTTGAACTACCACCGTTCAAGTTATAATTAGTTTCAAAAGTTCATCACATAGATGAGACTACAAGACAAGATTTGAATAGATTCAATCTTTGAATATCATTATAAATAATGAAGTTACGAGATACTTCATTAAGTCCCGATATATATACACCTATATACATATACATTTCATACACTCCTTGAAAGCCTCTGTTATGAAAATTATAAACAGAGTTGCAATATCCAATAAATTTGGAAAGGAGAAAACCTTGGCATAAACCTGATATCTTGCTAATCAGGCAAAGATACCAATAAGTAACCTTTTCTACTAGTAGATGGACGAATTCCCCACTGGTCATCACCCTGGTCGCAATAGGACCTTATGCTGGACTACCACTCAGCCACTTACACATTTGATGGACTCCCACTGAGCCACTTACACTTTCATGGACGCCCACTGAGCCCATGTTGCTTATGCCGACTCAATAGATGGACTTACTTCCCGAACCTTGGGTAAGTAATCAATTCATTTATCAAAACAGCAACCTCGTTGCGAATATAAAATACCCCACAGAGCCGGATCCCTCAGGTTTTGAGCGAGTATTTAAATCCCCTTTAAAAGGAAGATCTTAAATATAAAAATGAGTTTTGGGATCCGCTCTAACTTTTAAAAATCATTTTGAAGACTCGAAAACACTTTAAAGAGTGTTTGGAGTAATGCTGATTTAATGAAGTAAATCAGTCCCAATATATTTAGAAAATATCAGAATATTATTATTTAAATAATATTCCCATAAAGAATAATCTTTATACAAATAATTGAAGTAGAAGTTGTAAGACTTATACTTGAAATGAGTATTAAATAACCAAAGATATACTTATACGAAAGTACTATCTTTATTTGAATAATCAAAAGTGAGTTTGATTATCGACACCTTATTCTTTAATAAAATAAAGAATATATCTCAGCAAATAATCGGAGTCATAGATCCTCAAATGAATATTCAAATAATATTCAATAAATAAAATAAGCTGAGTCATAAGCCCTCGAATGAATATTCAAAATAATATTCAATAATAAAATAAAGGAGTCATAAGTCCTCGGATGAATATTCGAAATAATATTCAATAATAAAATATAGGAGTCATAAGTCCTCGGATGAATATTCGAAATAATATTCAATAATAAAATAAAGGAGTCATAAGTCCTCGGATGAATATTCGAAATAATATTCAATAATAAAATATAGGAGTCATAAGTCCTCGGATGAATATTCGAAATAATATTCAATAATAATATAAAGTTATCGAATAAACCTTATTCAATTAATAGTTTTGAAAACTATAACCATATATATATAATTATATATATATATAAAATCTACTCGGGATCCTCGACTCCCGGTTTCTGAAAATGTTTTCACCTTTGGGTCCCTATACTAAGGGTATATGCAAATTACCGCTATTCTCTAGCATAGGTATTATCAACTGAACCAACAGATATATATATGGCAAGAATACGAAACAGGCATGCATATATATACCATATCAGCATGCTTCAATATATCGCAAAATTTGCTAATTAACCAACATGCATCTATCACAAGATAATGCATATACATATATACATCACAACAACAGTATAACGGGTAGAAAACTTGTCTGAGCGACTGGGGGTTACGAATGGCTCGGGACGAGTCTGGTAACCTATAAACAACAAGTAAGTTGGAATTAAACCAAAGTCACTTGTAAATCTATACATTAACCATCTTAGACTCTAACGCTCGCTTTGCGCTTACTGATTCTCTTAAGTCACTCGAGTACCTTCGGCTCCACCATTTTTAATAATTTAACCATTACGGGTTTTAAGGCGATTCTTTCGCGAGTACCTTACCAACTGCCTAATCCACTTAACATAATTGTTTCATACCCCAATTAGTCCTTTAAGGTCCTTAACCAATGTTTCAAAGTAAGGCGAGGGGTAATGTTTCGTTCGCGAAATGTCGTTATTTAAAACGGTCGTTTCTCCTAAACCGTACATCGGAATCAAATGAACTACACATCAAAACGAAGCTCGTAACATGAAATATCTAATCATGGCAATGGTAAAAACCTAACAGTGAGTTAAAGGGTTCTGATCTTAAGAACAAAAACAGTCTACGGTAAATCGGGCATTACGACGGCTATGTTTACGCGATTACCCAATTTTAAACAACTCCAAATCATCTCACAATCAACCCACAATCACAACCCAATCCAAACTCCATCCATACTTTATCATAACAGCCCCAACAACTCAACATTAACAATTTATACTATTCTTTATCATGAATTTAAACTACACTTAAGTTCATTAATCAACAACCAAGATTTACAACTCCAAAAACATCCCAAAACCAACTAATCTCTACATACACAACCATCAAGCCTCTCATGAACTATAATACTCATATTATGCTCATAACATTCAATAACAAATCTTGGTTAAGAGATTATACCTTCCTTGAAGCTTTTTAACATAACACAAGAGCTTTGAATGCCTAAAGAACCTTGATCCTTGCTTGTATAACCTTAATCTTTCATAAAAATTCAAGAAAACTAAAGTTATTTCTTGAAGGTTACTATTCACCATCTTCTTCCTTGATTTATTGGAAGAGATTGTGAAGGAATTAGGAGCTTAAACTTATAGCATATCCATATGTATGTACAAGGAACCTTAGATAATTACCTTGTGATTTAACAATGCTTGGAACTTGATTTTTGGAAATTTCTTCTTTGAAAAAGAAGAAAGCCCGAGAGCAAGCTTGGAGAAAGAGAGATTTTTTGTGTTTTTGCTTTGATTTGATTCTTTGGTTGGTTGTTTTTTTGTTTTGTTTTTGGGTAATTACCTTTCTAACCTTGACTTTGTGTGGTTATAAACCAACCACATCTCCTTCCTCCCTATGTCATGCTTATGTCATCATGTGATGTCATCCTTGTAATATCCGGGATATATGGTGTAATTATTTTTGCTAATAGATAATTATTACATGTATTCAGTATCTATTCTGTGAATTATTTGTTAAGTGTTAAAAATGTTTGAATGTTTAAAAATGTTATTAATTGAGTATTTCAATTTTTTTATGTCCAAAATAAAATATAGATAATTGTCATATCTTCCTAATTATTTTTATGTTAATTTATGAATTTATAGGAATCATATGGATTTTTTTTTTAAACTCTTGTTCCGGGTATTTAAAACCTATTTTATGAAAACGGGAACCAACCACCGTTAACCGTTTTTACGTTTTTAGAACCCGAAACTCTTCCGAGAACTCCTTCCTAACCTAATTGCAATATTCCGAGCATTTTCCATGTTTCGACTTTTTCGATCCGGCGTACGGTTTGTCCTGCGCGGGTCCCGGCGCAACATTTTCGATACAATATTCGTTTCGGTAAATCAATAAAACCCGTATTTTCGATAAACGGGAGCTTTTTATTAAACTATCCCAATTATCACCTCGTAGTACGTGTAACCAGGCGCTGAGACCAAGACCGCAGTACAAATTGTACTGATTTGGATAATTATCTCGAAAACCGATACCGTTTGGATCAGTTTTTATAAATAAACGTACCGTTTTATATCCGGAATGATCCAACGGGATACTAATTCTCCGTAATTATAAATAGCCTTTTACCGTATTTTATTTCGTATCAAAATCATTTGCAGGCAGATAATTATATAATTTTTACAGAGAAAAATCATATATTCATAAACCTTTCTGAGAATCAAACCACAAATTCAAGGTGTTAGTGAAATCCGTTTGGAAAGTTGGAGTAACCAATTTGAAGGTCTCATGGAGTACTATCAGATTCCAGGACCTGTTTTACTACAGAATCAAAGGTTGATTTTTTATAAATTTAATTATTTTCGAATTATTTACATGAAAAATATGAATTTTTGTTCGGATGATTGTTTATATGATTTGATGATTGCATGTTGTAGAGCTTGTTTTCCTGATGATTTTGGTATATTATACGTCTGATTTGGAGTCCAATAACATGTTCAAATTTGAGTTTGATTTTCGAATTTCAAAATTAGGGTTAATAACCCGTATGAATGTTCTTAATTGAAATTTGGGGGTTTCTTATTCTGGAATAAATTGATGTTGTGATATAGTGGATTGTGTTCTCTGTAAAATTTGCAATCCAGTCGTATAAGTTTCATGAATCAACGAGGTCTGTAGAGAAGGGAGTTGTGTTTTGAATATTTCCGAAGTTCGCCGAAAACTGGCAAACTTCACGGCCAAATTTCGGCCAACTCAGGGATTGTTAGATCGATTTGATTGCATGGTTATGTTCCTGGTAATCCGTAGATGTGATCTGGAGCTTGTGGCAAGGTGAGGAGGCCGGAATCGTGTTCTCCGGCCACCCCTATGTTTTCCGGCGACTGGACTCCAAAATTGTAGTTTAGTCCTTGTAGTTTTGTAGATGATGAAGTTTAGTCGCTGAAGTTTCCAGACTTTGCAAAAATTGGATTCCTGTTTTAAAAATGTTTAAAAATCATATTTCCTATTTATTTTTATTATAAAAATCCGTTTTTAATTTCTGAAAATTCTAAAAATTATTATTTTAATTCCGAAAATTATTTTTAATTCACAAATAAATCTGAATTAATTAGTTAATTAATTTCAGTTAATTTTTAATTGATTAATTAGTCAATTAATTCGAAAATTAATTGATTAATTGATTTAATTAATTATTAATTGATTTTTAATTAATTATTTAATTAGATTTAATTATTTAAAAATGATTTAAAAATTTTGAAAAATAGTTTCGAGCTTTAAAATATTATTCTAAATTATTTTCAAGGCTCGATAATTATTCTAAAATTGTTTCGGAGCCAGAATTGGCCAACCGAACCCTGTTTATTATTCCGAAATTGATCCAACGACCCGTTTTAATTCCGAAAAATGTTTTAAAAATCATTTTAAATACTAGAAAACCTATTTATGACCCGAAATGTCTTTATAAATGATATGTCATTGATTACGTGATGTATTATGTGTGACTTGTTGATTGACTGTCGGTTTATATATTCGATGATTACTGTTTATGGCATAACTTTCAATCCGTTAATCGGATTTGGGTGAAACGAAGGGTAGATAGAAGTATATGTTGAACAGAATCGTATAGGTGGAATATTGATAGATACTTATGATGCATAGCAGAGTAAGCAAGGCGTAAGAAAGAGAAGCAGGTGATCAGAAAATAGAATTGACATGTAGAAAATACAGCAAATGAGCAGAGATTAGAAACAAGGCATAGGAGAAACAGATGAATGGTGGTTGAATAGAGTCGTAGACACGTACAAGTGAGGTTGGAATCAATTATGATAAGGCAAGTACTTCTAAACCTTTCTCGAGATTTATTGCAAATATTTTTAAATTCTCTTGTGACCTATTGTTAATATTCAAAATAGCTCTCTTTTATATTGGAAATACTTTGAATCCTCCAGCCTTGAACCTGAGCCACATCATTTGATCTTTGAGCTGTAAGCCTTATTCTTTGTGAACCATTTCTTGTGGATTTACCAAATATTAAACCACACAAATACGATACTACTCCACAAATATATATCCATCATATACCAAACACTGGAACAAAATTGTTTATATATACAAAAACTTTTATACTTAACCATACCTTGTGATATCAAAGCACTAAAACTTTGGAAAAACACTATTCATCTAATACCCGATTATCCTACCGGCTGGAGGCCACTTCTTTTATGTATTTTGACATACCCTTTTTGGTAACTATGAACTTTTACCATGCTCTTTTACAAATGTTTTATGGTTATTGATTATGATCTGGTTTTATTGAACTCTATTGTTTATCTTATTGAAATGCTTTAGAATTGGATAGTTTTCTTTGTATGGACCAGATTCATGGTCAGACCATATCGATGGTCAAGTTAGGCCAATGTGTGCCTTGGATCCAGTAGTTAGAGCAGTGCTGTGTGCTTTGCTCGGGGTTAGTGCGTGACTGATCAGCAGCCTAACCTTGGTTTAAAAACTTAAAATGAATAATCCAATTCTATTGATTGTTTAACAAGAAACTTGATTCCTTTGAATCATCTCATTTATTATTGTCTAACCTCAGTTATTGATAATATGACTTGCTGAGCTAGTTAGCTCACTCTTGCGAATCTTTTTATATATTCTACAGTTAAGAAGGATACGGTTGATAGCAAGGTTTCCCAGTTTAATGTTCGAGCTAGGATTCCAGATTATGATTGATCGAGCTAGCAGGAGCTTATGGCAGTAGTGAGATAGCAAGGTTGTAAGAATGATTTTATTATCAATTGTAAGTTAAATTAGTTGGGATTTGGTACGATATAATAATTAAGGTTGTGGCTTGTTTTCATACTTTAACCTGTTGTGATCTGTGGTTTTGTGAAGCAGGGTCATTATAAATAATATTTCTTATACAGGTTAATATATTGTGTTTGTGTTGTGGACCCCAAACTTCTGACCCGGGTTTGGAGGGCGCCACAGGTTGGTGTCAGAGCTACAGGTTATAAGTCACTGAAACAAGCCTAGATTGTCAGGATTGGGTAGAGGGTTAGGATTAGGAATAGGAAATAGAAAGACAGGTCATTGTGAGGTTGAGTGCGACTGTATAGTAGGTCACCGGCACGGTTCGTGTTGCGATTCGGGATTCTTGACTAGCGACGTGATATCCAGGCAACGGCAATGGCAGATCCTGATTTCCCTGCATCAACTGATCTTTTGGAACCTTCCGTTTAAGGATCGTCATCTTCTCCCAGATTCGATTTGCGCCTTGTTCTCCATCAGTATTAATGGTATTACTTTCTGTTATGACAGTTGCGCCTCTCCAAGTTATTCAACGCTATTCTATCATCTCTCGATATGAGACTACCTATTCAAGAACCTTCATTTGCTTATTCTTGTTCTTTTGAACATTCAACTATGAATGTATCTTTTATGTCTATTATACACCATATTCTACATCCTTAGTTTAAAAACCTTTCTACCGAAACAACAACGTTTGCGAGAAGGGACGCGATAGCGGCAGTAAACGGTGAGTATTGAGATATAAATTAAGGTGAGAAGGAGTTTAGAAAGAAGATTCAAGTGTTCTGGAGGATGGCTGTATCCGGTTAAAAGAAGCTATTAGTAATTAGGCCACTCATGACTAGCTTGTGGAATGGAGTAGATAAGTGTTGAAGAAAGAGGGTTAGAGGAGATGAGGGATCTGAAGATTTCTTGAAATTAATGATGTTGTAATGATGTGATATTAGCTGACTTGTTGACTATGGGATAGTCTATTCCACTCGATGATTGCAAAGTGGTTAACGGGAGTACTACCAGTATGGGAGCCTTAATGTGAAGCTGCGAATAAGATAACATGCAACGACAGTTGAAGTTTATATCGATTAAGGAAGATAATAGACCCAATGAAGGAGAGGAGATAAATGGAAGTGAATGGACCTTTGAGTGATCATTTCTTTAACTTGGTATTTGGTCATAAGAAGGACAACAACCAACTCATATAGTGAGGACAACCAGAGGTGTGATTTTCAAAATTTTCAAAATTTTTAACAAGTTTTCGAAAAAGATTTTTCCTCACAACATTTCTAAAATCCTTTTCGAATAAAATAAGTTTTAAACATCGGTTGTCAAGTTACTACTTGAGTTTTTTGTTTGTCAAAAGGCTCGGATTAGCTGGAAGGATATTATTTTAGATTTAGTATTGTTAATTCAGAGGACGAAGTAATCTGCGATTATGAGGAAGTTGGTTATTCCTAACAAGAAGGTACATATATTGTTTGATAAGATTAACAACAAAACCAGCGTATGGAATAACTATTCATCCAATTACTGGGATTATCAGAGTTCGAAGAATTCATTGATTAAACGGAAGCCTGAGCATGACCGAAGAAGATTGGGAAAATTTTCAGACTCTTCTAAAGGAAGAATATTATTAATAAAATGATCGTTATGTTGAATGATTTACGGTTATTCCAAATTAGAAAGAGGAAACTCAAGGTTATCTGATAAGAGTGCCATTATGATCAAATTGTTAAAGTATTATACGTGTAGGTACGACGTTACAGATGCGAGACTTAACAAGTAAGAATCTACCATAATGCTTAGTTACGAAGGCATTTTAGCGTACTTCTAAAGTTACTATATGATTCAATTGGGATATGATCAATCAAACTCGAAAGATGAATACAAGTGAAATGTGGAGGGTGATCAATGGTATCATTCTTGTCCTCAACATTACAGCGTATATTCCTTTTTAATTCCTAAAAATGTATGAACTCCTTTTCTTAATAAATTCTTTCTGATAACATCAAAACGGAGAATTTTGCATTCCTTTCAAATTTAATTGTTCCCCTCGGGTTTTGCTTTCTGATTGGGACAAACAGTGTTATGATGAAACACTTTGTCGGAATGACAAAGAGTCGGGTGGGACGCCACCTAATCATGTGCTGTATGCCACACGGTATGAAAGACTGGCCATCTTCAGTACTAATGTGGTTGTCTCATTCATATTCAAATCATTACTTCTTCTTTCTCTTCAACTCTATGTTTATTAAAATTGTGAATCCTTCTATTTGTTTCGTTGTACCGTTGTTCCTTGCGAGAGTTTTTCAAACAAAAGTTAACGTATTATACACTCAACGGGCAAAGTCTCATCTACCTCGCATGCATGGGAAGGAAACAAGGGCATATGGTGAAAATTACAAATCACTGTCCCTAGCCCGGGATGTATTAACAGTTAAGGGAATCTACTTCAATAAGGGATACGTCTCCGAGAACGAGAATTTGCGATATGTTATTTCGAATATGGATATGATGACGTGGAAGATTATTGCGGATACCTTATGCGTTAAAGTATTAAAAGATATGGGGGCAACTTGATCATATATTTCTCAAGGTTTTATTGATAAGATGAATTATCCTGTCGAATCAATAAGTCTAGGACTAAAGGACTAGCAAATTAAGAACGTGCAGTCATTAAATATGTAAGTACCAATGACGGAATCGATATTTCTGGCATTAAGATGTGAAGAATTGATATCATTTGAGATAAGAAGATTTGATATTATTATAAGGAGTGGATTTACTATTCAAGTGTGATGCCCAGGTAAACCGTCGTGATGGAAGATAGTTCTGGAGACGCCAAAGGAGAACAGGAAGAAGTTTAAAGGACAAAGGAAAGTAAAGAATTTGTTAAAAATAATTTAAGATTACAGTGACCAAAATATAAGTGCTATGGCGATTATAAATAAGAGTTAGGAGCAGACCGAACTTGAAGATTTTACAGTATCAAGACATATTTCCAGATGAGTTACCAATATTTCCTTTAGATAAAGAAAATGTGTTTATGATTGATTTAGTACATGAAATGAAGCCAGTGTTCAAAGCCCCGCGCAGAATGGCACCAGATAAAATGAAGAAGTTACCAGAGCAAACGCATGAGATGATTAAAAGAAAAAGCAACTGGACCTAGCGTACCCCCTTAAAGTGCACCGGCATGATGAGTTAATAAGAAAGATGGAAGGGTGAGATTATGTGTTAGCGAAAGCTCAACAAGTTTACTCTCAAGAGCAGATATCTGTTACCTCGAAACCAATGATTTGTTTAACTAAATGAACGAAGCAAGGTATTTTTATAAGATTGATTTAAGACTGGGTATATTACCAAGTGAAGATTGAACTTATGGACATATCAAAAATGATTTTCAGAACTCAGTACTGTTGTTATAAAATTCTAGAAATGTTAGTGGGATGAACTGATATACCAGTGATATTTAAATTTGATGAGTAGAATTTTGAAGGAAGAATTTGGATAAGATATACTTGCGTTAATTAAGAAGAACCATGCAACCTATACAATGATAGCTGAGGAGTCAAAGAAGAAAGAAGCAGTATAAAAAGAGTTTACCAGGTGAAAACTTTAATGGCAGGAGGTATAATTCTTAGTATAGACAGTCAGTAAGGAGGAGAAAAAAAAAAGGATTCAGCAGAAAAATTTAAAGATAGTATGAATGAAGAAAGACCAGAAGCACCAACAAAAGTAAGAAGTTTTATCATGGGCCATTTATTATTGGAAATTTGTGCAAGATTTCTTGAAAATTGTAATATTAGAGATGAAGTTAACCAGGAAAAGCAAGAAGGTTATATGAAATGGAGAAGGGTGAAGAAAGCTTTGCGGAGTTAAATGAAAGAATGGTTACAACACCTATTTTATCACTTTGAAATCATCAGGGAGATTTGGTAGTTTATAATGATACTTCTCGTAAGGGAATAGGATGTGTGTTGACGCAAAACAATAAAGTTATTGCATATGCATCCAGATAACCGAAACCTTATGAGCAGAAGTACCCTACTCATAATTGGGAATTAAAAGCAACAATAATATTCATTTTGAAAGATTGGGAAATATTATAAGTATAGAGAAAGATGTGAGATATATACGGACCACAAGAGTTGAAGTATGAACTCTTTAGGAAAAGCAAATGTAGTGGCAAGAGATGAGCAAGAAAGAGAGAGAATGAACATAGAGACTGTACCAGAAGAATTATCTATGGAATTCTAGAAGTTGGAATTGGAAGTCAGAGCCCATGATCCAAAAAGGAGTGAGAATATATAAGTATAACTTTTCAGTCGCGATTGTTAGAAAAGATAAAGAAGTGTCAGGAAGAGGTAGTAGATCAGGATATAAATCATTTAGTATGGGAAGAATAGTGCACGCAAAAAGGACGATCAAGGTATTCTTAGGATTTCTTCTAGAATTTGGATTCCACCAGTGATGGAACTGAAGAATGAAATTTTACAGGCAGTTCATAATTTGAGGTATTCAATCCATTCAGGGAGTACCAAGATGTATAGAGATTTAAAGGAAATTATAGGTGGTTAGATATGAAGTGAGGAATTATGGAATGAATTAGCAGATGTTATATATGTCAACAGAGTTAAAGTAGAGTATCAGAGATCAAGTGGATTGCTATAGTCACTGGAAGTTTGGAAGTGGGAGCATATCACCATGGATTTCATGGTTGGGGTTACCAAGCACAAAAACTAATCATGATGCCATTTGGCTTATAGTGGATAGATTTACCAAGTCAGCTCATTTTCTGCCTATAAACGAAAGATTTTCGCTCGATAAGTTGATCCATAGGTGCCTGAAGGAAATTGTAGTTCGTCATGAAATTCTTATGTCTATCGTATCTGATCGAGATCCAAGATGTAATTCGAGATTTTGGAAGAGTTTTCAAGAATGTTTAGGAACAAGATTGAATATGAGTACGACTTACCACCCGCAGACGGACAGCTAGAGTGAAGGAACGATCCAAACAATCGAGGACATGCTACGTGTTTGTGTATTGATATTAAAGGAAGTTGGGACAAACATTTACCTCTGGTAGAATTTGCTTACATTAACAATTATCACGCCAGTATTGGGATGCCACCCTATGAAGCCCTTTAGGAACGCAAATGCAGATCTCCAATGTATTGGGACGAAGTAGGAAAACGCAAAATACTCGGACCTGAATTGGTGCAGCAGACAAAGGAAGTTGTTGAAATTATCCAGAAGAGATTTATAGCCGCACAAGATCGTCAGGGGAAATATGCAGACCAGTAAAGAAAAGACATGGAATTTGAAGAAGGAAGCTTGGTATTATTGAAAGTATCACCGTGGAAAGGACTAACGAGGTTTGGAAAAAAAAAGGGAAGCTAAGCCCAAGATATGTCAGACCTTTTGAAATCCTAAAGCGCATTGGTAAAGTAGCTGACGAGTTGGCGTTACCCCCGCACATGGAGCACATTCACAATGTTTTTCACGTATCGATGCTCAAGAAATATAATCCAGACTCAAGGCATGTAATAGAATATGAGCCAATAGAGCTTCAGGCAGATTTATCATATGTAGAGAGTCCGATAGAGATTCTAGAGGAAAGAGAGAAAGTATTGAGAAATAAAGTGGTAAAGTTAGTAAGAGTATTGTAGAGAAACCCAAAGGTTGAAGAGTCAACCTGGGAGTTAGAAAGTGATATGAGAGAAAAGTGTCCTCATTTGTTTTCTTAGAAGATTCTGAGGACAGAATCCTTTTAAGGGGGAAAAGATGCAATATCCGGGATATATCGTGTAATTATTTTTGCTAATAGATAATTATTATATGTATTCAGTATCTATTCTGTGAATTATTTGTTAAGTGTTAAAAATGTTTGAATGTTTAAAAATGTTATTAATTGAGTATTTCAATTTTTTTTATATCCAAAATAAAATATAGATAATTGTCATATCTTCCTAATTATTTTTATGTTAATTTATGAATTTATAGGAATCATATGGATTTTTTTTAAACTCTTGTTCCGGGTATTTAAAACCTATTTTATGAAAACGGGAACCAACCACCGTTAACCGTTTTTACGTTTTTAGAACCCGAAACTCTTCCGAGAACTCCTTCCTAACCTAATTGCAATATTCCGAGCATTTTCCATGTTTCGACTTTTTCGATCCGGCGTACGGTTTGTCCTGCGCGGGTCCCGGCGCAACATTTTCGATACAATATTTATTTCGGTAAATCAATAAAACCCGTATTTTCGATAAACGGGAGCTTTTTATTAAACTATCCCAATTATCACCTCGTAGTACGTGTAACCAGGCGCTGAGACCAAGACCGCAGTACAAATTGTACTGATTTGGATAATTATCCCGAAAACCGATACCGTTTGGATCAGTTTTTATAAATAAACGTACCGTTTTATATCCGGAATGATCCAACGGGATACTAATTCTCCATAATTATAAATAGCCTTTTACCGTATTTTATTTCGTATCAAAATCATTTGCAGGAAGATAATTATATAATTTTTACAGAGAAAAATCATATATTCATAAACCTTTCTGAGAATCAAACCACAAATTCAAGGTGTTAGTGGAATCCGTTTGGAAAGTTGGAGTAACCAATTTGAAGGTCTCAAGGAGTAATATAAGATTCCAGGACCCGTTTTACTGCAGAATCAAAGGTTGATTTTTTATAAATTTAATTATTTTCGAATTATTTTCATGAAAAATATGAATTTTTGTTCGGATGATTGTTTATATGATTTGATGATTGCATGTTGTAGAGCTTGTTTTCCTGATGATTTTGGTATATTATACGTCTGATTTGGAGTCCAATAACATGTTCAAATTTGAGTTTGATTTTCGAATTTCAAAATTAGGGTTAATAACCCGTATGAATGATCTTAATTGAAATTTGGGGGTTTCTTATTCTGGAATAAATTGATGTTGTGATATAGTGGATTGTGTTCTCTGTAAAATTTGCAATCCAGTCGTATAAGTTTCATGAATCAACGAGGTCTATAGAGAATGGAGTTGTGTTTTGAACATTTCCGAAGTTCGCCGGAAACTGGCAAACTTCACGGCCAAATTCCGGCCAACTCAGGGATTGTTAGATCGATTTGATTGCATGGTTATGTTCCTGGTAATCCGTAGATGTGATCTGGAGCTTGTGGCAAGGTGAGGAGGCCGGAATCGTGTTCTCCGGCCACCCCTGTGTTTTCCGGCGACTAGACTGCAAAATTGCAGTTTAGTCCTTGTAGTTTTGTAGATGATGAAGTTTAGTCGCTGAAGTTTCCAGACTTTGCAAAAATTGGATTCCTGTTTTAAAAATGTTTAAAAATCATATTTCCAATTTATTTTTATTATAAAAATCCATTTTTAATTTCTGAAAATTCTAAAAATTATTATTTTAATTCCGAAAATTATTTTTAATTCACAAATAAATCTGAATTAATTAGTTAATTAATTTCAGTTAATTTTTAATTGATTAATTAGTCAATTAATTCAAAAATTAATTGATTAATTGATTTAATTAATTATTAATTGATTTTTAATTAATTATTTAATTAGATTTAATTATTTAAAAATGATTTAAAAATTTCGAAAAATAGTTTCGAGCTTTAAAATTTATTCTAAATTATTTTCAAGGCTCGATAATTATTCTAAAATTATTTCGGAGCCAGAATTGGCCAACCGAACCCTGTTTATTATTCCGAAATTGATCCAACGACCCGTTTTAATTCCGAAAAATGTTTTAAAAATCATTTTAAATACTAGAAAACCTATTTATGACCCGAAATGTCTTTATAAATGATATGTCATTGATTACGTGATGTATTATGTGTGACTTGTTGATTGACTGTCGGTTTATAAATTCGATGATTACTGTTTATGGCATAACTTTCAATCCGTTAATCGGATTTGGGTGAAACGAAGGGTAGATAGAAGTATATGTTGAACAGAATCGTATGAGTGGAATATTGATAGATACTTATGATGCCTAGCAGAGTAAGCAAGGCGTAAGAAAGAGAAGCAGGTGATCAGAAAATAGAATTGACATGTAGAAAATATAGCAAATGAGCAGAGATTAGAAACAAGGCATAGGAGAAACAGATGAATGGTGGTTGAATAGAGTCATAGACACGTACAAGTGAGGTTGGAATCAATTATGATAAGGCAAGTACTTCTAAACCTTTCTCGAGATTTATTGCAAATATTTCTAAATTCTCTTGTGACCTATTGTTAATATTCAAAATAGCTCTCTTTTATATTGAAAATACTTTGAATCCTCCAGCCTTGAACCTGAGCCACATCATTTGATCTTTGAGCTGTAAGCCTTATTCTTTGTGAACCATTTCTTGTGGATTTACCAAATATTAAACCACACAAATACGATACTACTCCACAAATATATATCCATCATATACCAAACACTGGAACAAAATTGTTTATATATACAAAAACTTTTATACTTAACCATACCTTGTGATATCAAAGCACTAAAACTTTGGAAAAACACTATTCATCTAATACCCGATTATCCTACCGGCTGGAGGCCACTTCTTTTATGTATTTTGACATACCCTTTTTGGTAACTGTGAACTTTTACCATGCTCTTTTACAAATGTTTTATGGTTATTGATTATGATCTGGTTTTATTGAACTCTATTGTTTATTATATTAAATGCTTTAAAATTGGATAGTTTTCTTTGTATGGACCAGATTCGTGGTCAGACCATATCGATGGTCAAGTTAGGCCATTGTGTGCCTTGGATCCAGTAGTTAGAGCAGTGCTGTGTGCTTTGCTCGGGATTAGTGCGTGACTGATCAGCAGCCTAACCTTGGTTTTAAAACTTAAAATGAATAATCCAATTCTATTGATTGTTTAACAAGAAACTTGATTCCTTTGAATCATCTCATTTATTATTGTCTAACCTCAGTTATTGATAATATGACTTGCTGAGCTAGTTAGCTCACTCTTGCGAATCTTTTTATATATTCTACAGTTAAGAAGGATACGGTTGATAGCAAGGTTTCCCAGTTCAATGTTCGAGCTAGGATTCCAGATTATGATTGATCGAGCTAGCAGGAGCTTATGGCAGTAGTGAGATAGCAAGGTTGTAAGAATGATTTTATTATCAATTGTAAGTTAAATTAGTTGGGATTTGGTACGATGTAATAATTAAGGTTGTGGCTTGTTTTCATACTTTAACCTGTTGCGATCCGTGGTTTTGTGAAGTAGGGTCATTATAAATAATATTTCTTATACAGGTTGATATATTGTGTTTGTGTTGTGGACCCCAAACTTCTGACCCGGGTTTGGAGGGCGCCACAATCCTCCCCTCTTTGTCCTCTTCTCATTGGTTGGATGACATCATCCCCTCTAATCTCTTTGATTAGCTTCTAATTGTTTGCCTAATGATCGCTGATCTGTTATACGGTTCACTTAACTTTCGTTTTCGTTTATCGTTTGAGGGATCATACCCGGGATCTTATTACTTAGGTTCCCTTAACCTTTCTCAATATATTATATTCCTTTTATGATCCTCTCTTATAATCCTTTAATTTAAATCCTTTTTATCCTGTCACCTTATACTCAATTCTTTCCGTATCTAGTGGATTTCTGGGTTAAATCAAAGTGTTCGGAATTGGATTCTGACGATCTTTACATACACTTATATACCACATAGAGTACTAATAATATCCCAGAAGATCAATAACAGAACGCCTACATAGTGTGGCTTGAAAAGTTTTCTCATTCAGCATAATCTGCAAAATCACTATTCATAAGGGTTTCAAAAATTTCCAAAAATTGGGGTTATTACAATTCTCTTTCCCCTGAGACTTGATAAATGAGGCTAGATTGTATCTTGATATATTGCTCTGAATATCCCTCCAATTTTTCATGCATGGAAATGGAATGTTTCTTCTTTTTCAGAATCCAAGATCACATGCACGTTTTGTCTTGGCTCCCATTTTTTAAACTGGGATCTTCTATCAACCCATGTGCTCTATCAGATTTGATATTTGTGCTTTGTCAAGTCACTGTCAATTGCTCTTTGCTACTTTAGCCATTGAGAGTGTAATCTTCTTAGCAATTGATGAGCTGATTCCAGTAGCCATTGAAACTCTGTTCTCCTTAGCCATTGATGACTCATTTCACTTAGACAAAATTACATAGCGTTTCATATTTACAATTAACTATCCTATTCTATTTATTCATTGAGTCAGTGATCACCATGGAATAAATAATTACAAAAATGGCTATCTATTGAGATCTACATGAAAAAAGTTGTAAAATCTTATCAGTTGATAAGCTAATCTATCAATGACTATCAGACAATGATAGTTAGTCATTGATAGATACACCTACTTAATAAATAGTTATGCTATATATTTAGTTCATCATAAAAAATACATGCGATTCCTAACATTGAAAAAAATGTTTTTAAGAAAATCTAGAAAATCATCACTATTATTTCTAAGTGCACATTTTGGTTTGACAAGAAAAGAGCATGCATATTGTCAAACATTATATTTGGGCTATTAAAAGAAGCCCAAATGATTAATGATTAAGGCCATTATTTGAATTTAAATACCTATACTTATACATATCTATTAATGGTGACCCAATCCAATACATTTAGTTTAACATTACCATATCTAACCCAAGTTGTTTACATTACCCATATCTAATGCAAGTTGATTAACAACCATTGGATGTTAAGCTTTAGCAAATCTGGACCGCTTACTCTAATATCGTGTCATTCTATATATTTGTACATTATTCACTTCAGGGTTTCAAACCCACTCAGCCGCCCCTTCGCGTTCATTTTTTCTCTCAAACATTTCTGCTTCTCTTGTCAAATCTTGATTACCTGATTATTTGTTTGTAAAATTAATTATTGAAGGTGATTAATATGAGTGTTTCATAGATGTACTCTTGTATTTGTAGAAAATTTTAAATTTTCCCCATTCTTTACAAGTTTTGCGATCTTTACTTGCTTTGCACAATACACATATCAGGCAAGAATAATATTTGAAATTCTAACTTCTCTCGATTCGAATTGGTAAGTTATTCTTCCTCAACTCAATTTTAGAGTGACAATTTCACTTACGTGATACATTTCATCTGATTTTGAATTTCATTTTTGAATCTAATATTTGATTTAACTTTTAAAGGTAATATATAATATATATTTTCTTGAGTGGTATTGGGGTTTAAATTTGATTGTTGGATTTTGATTAAATTCTATATATTTTTTTGGATTTGAAAGTAATTAAACGAAGCCTTATTGTTTGGGATCAATTTAGATTTTTATTTTATAGTGAAGATTATATAAACAACCATTCATTCTCGAGTAGATTGCTTCGGAAAATTTAGTTTTGTGTTAGAGATCTAGATCGACCGGGATCTAATTATTTTACATTTTTTTTAAAAAATTCCCAAATGCACGTGTTATTTTTTATAATGTACATTATAGTTGATTATGAATATTGTAGTTTTTAACTAATTATGTTTCTGATATGATTGCATTGCAGTAAACAATGAAGTAAATGCTACAAGATTGATTGAATATCGTGTGCAGGTAATTTTTGTTTATATTTACTAAATTTATGTATTAATAGAGATACATTGTATACAAACTATATATTGTACTTAGAAAGTGTCGCTAAGAAAACCGCAATGCATTAGCACTTGATAACACTTTTTTTAGGAAAGTTGAAAATGAATAGTTGCAGAAATTTACCAAACAAAAGATCTCATGTGATCAGAAATTATATATATTTTGACTTAATAAAAGCACACATCATATTATTTGTGTAATTAATATCTTCGGTATCTAGAAGATCTGATAACTCAGCAAAAACTTGAAAAATATTTAACATCTAGCCCATTTCATGTAGGTGACTGTCTTCAACGTACATAAATTGCCCCTCATCAGTTGCATCATATGCTTGTGTAGTCCATGTACCAGTCCATATTATCTGTTCATGGGTAATGGTTGGTGGCGGCAAAGTTCTAACTGCAGGGAGAGTTGCACAAAATCTAATGTAAATATAGCTGAATATACATAGAATCAAAACCTCCAATGAAATATAACTAGTAGATTACGTGAGCAGAATATTTTGCTTAAAAGGACAATTCTTGTTAATATAACGATCAATCTATAATATCCAAGTCACAATAAAATGAAAGAATTATTGTAGTTATTTTAGATTTATTTTCTTTTCACAAAAAAAACTAGATTATAAATGATTTATTAAAAGGCAAACCAAATAACTATTCCATAAAACATAATGCATAAAGTCCTCCAAACTGATTAAGGGAAATAAATGATTAAAATAAAATGCAAACATAATACTTATTTCCACTTCATATTGTACAAGTCAATAAGCACAAACTCTACCCGATTGTAATAACCCGAATTTTTTAAAATTTTGTAATCCTAATTAATAGTAACTTTTTGCTGATTGTACTAATTAAGGAAAATTATCAGACCACACTATATATGAGTACTGTTATGGAAATTCTGGGATCATATTAGTATTCCATAAAGTAAAATGAGTGTATGTAAAGGTCGCCAAAATTTGAATTCAAACACTTTGGGTTTTCCCAAAAATCCACCAGATACCGAAAGAATTAAGTATAAGGTAACATGATTGAAAGGAATTTAATTCAAGGATTATAACAGAGGATCATTAAAGGAATATAAGATATTAAGAAAGGTTTAGGGAAGCCCAGGTAATAAGATCTCGTATATGATCCCTCAAACGAACAACGAGAACAAGAGTTAAGCGACCAAGAATCAAGCTTGTACAAGAAGCAAGGGAAATAAACAAGTGGATAAGAGAAAGTGATATCATCACACCACAAGGAGAGGACACGTGGCTTGTAGATGATGTAAGCATTGACCAAGATATTTGTTCAAGGATCATTCTTAGCCAAGTTGTTTTAAACACCTAACTAGCCTAAATTAAACAATAACCAAGCATTTTTTTTCACACATTCCAAGGCAAGACAAAGAACAAACTCATCTTCTCCCCCTTTTTAAAGCTCTTGGCTTTTCATTAAAAATCTAGGAAGAAATTTCCAAAACTCAAGCTCCACTCAATCATAAATCAAGAGGTTTGTTTCCTTAGCTTCCATAATTCATAACTTAGTTATGCTATAAGTTTGAAGCCAAGATTCCAAGTATTCCTTAGTTAAACAATTCATCAAAGTTCTTGATGAATAGTGTTTCAAGATCTAACTTCGTGTTTTCTTATCTTGTGTTAGGCCTTTAATCAACTGTAGGGGGTGAATACAGTTAATACGATCAACTAGACAAAGCTTCAACAGAATCAAACAATTTTTATATAAATCTTATAAAAACTTATTACACAAGTACTTTCTCGAAAGGATGAACAAATATCCTTGAGAGTTGCTAGGTTATGCGAACGATATAACAATGTCACAATGCATATATCATGAACCTAAACTATGCTTTTATAGAGCACATCTACCAATGTATAAGGAATCCTATTCTATTAACAACAAGGAAACCTATACAATTGCTTCTGAGATAAAGTCCTCCACCGACTTGAAATTCATGTTTCCTTTTCCTCTTCAAAGATCCACTGATATAACAAATACTAATTTCATCATCCGTTGACATCATCATCCGTCGAATACCAACATCTGTCGATATCATCATCCGTTGATGCTTCTACTCATTATCCGTTGATGCTTGTAATCATCATCCGTTGATGCTTCTGATAGTTTCTGTTTGATATCATCAATTGCTCCTAACAATCCCCCTTACTTGTTTATTATGGAATTATGGACAAGTTCCAATTGATGATGTCAAAACTATCTAAATGCAGGAACCAAATATGCATATTCAATGTTGCTTCAGTGAATATCAGACTTTAACCCTTCATCCTGAACTGCATCTTTAACTTGAGCAATGTTAGAGGTTAACTCCACTTCCTCAGCTCAGAATGCTTCCAGAAATCTTCCTTTAATCACCAGCTTGGATGATTTCTGCTTCGATAAGATTTTCTTCAGTTTTGGCTTTTAATCTTTGAAATTCTTTGACTTTTCTTCAATCTTCTCCTTTCTTTTAAGCTTCATGTCAGGAGTTCCAATAGCTTGTGATATGAGAGATCTTTCACTTTCTGCCTGACTGATTTTCCTTATATGCCTCTGGTTGCTCTGTTAGAAGGATCATCTTCATAAAGTACTTGAGAGATAACAGCAATATCAGCACTTGTTGTCTTCATAGAATTTTTAAAGTCTTCCTCCATTTTCCTTAGCTATTTAAGATCAACTCCAGGTTCCTTTGCAAATATTCTTCTACTTATCTCAGAATCATATAATTGAATCTTTGGATCTTTGTAGAATAGAGTTGTCTTTCTTCCTTTAAGTTTTAGAGTTTGAAGATATTGGCTTGCTTCATCACCAGCTTCTTTCTCCAGAATACCTTGGTTTTCATCATCAAAAGTTGTGATTTATGAAGATTTTTGCATTTTAGTAGTCACGGTCAATTTTTTAACTGTTCTTTTATTCCTCTTGCTTCCTCTTTTAATCTCCTTTTGTTCTTCCTTATTACATCCATCAGAATTTTCATTATCAGTACTTACCAATGATAGCTGTTTGTATTTAGATTTAACAATTTTCTCCCCCTTTTTGGCATCATCACCAAGTAGTAGAGAAAGAATCAAGTCCATTCAATTTTGTACTTCAGTAAGTTGATCAGATATTTGAGCTTGATTAGCTTCCAATCTAGTTTGACTGACTTCAATTACAGATTATCTAGCAACTATAGGTGAAATTTATTTCTGAATTTTCTGATGAGTAGTCGGCTTTGAAGCAATCAATGATTCTTTAATCTGATTTATTTGAGTAGTTGTTGCTTCATGAGCTGTGTGTAAGGATCTGACAAACAAAGTAGATGCTTTCAGATGATTCAGCACATCAGGATTTGTAATCTTCTGTTCTATTGTTTCCGGATGTTCAACTGCACGTGTGCTGGAAATAGGATATGTAGTATCCTTCCAATAAGCATTCAGAGATTATCAGAATAATCCTGCTTCTTCTTAGCATATAACTCTATCATTTTCTGTTGTCGAACATGTATAGGCATATCTTCAGGAAAGATAAGATTATCCTCAAGATCTAACATAGCAGTAGATACATGAGTTTCTTTACCATCATTAGATTCTTCAATAGCAGCTGGATCTTGTACTAATTTCTGATATGCAGAATAAAATGAAAAATTGATCCAGTGGCTTCAGAAGCTTCAACACCTTCATCAGTTATCTCCACATCTTCAAGTATTGTAGATAAATGAATTAGAACTTCAATAACTTCCAGAACTTCAGTTCCTGTAACATGTTGTGGTGATTCTGAAATGGATGAATCTTTATGAATGGACTGTTGTGCTACTACTTCTTCAGCAACAACAGGGATTATCTCTTTTGATGGAATAGAAGAATGAATGGACTGTTTTTTAACAAAAACAGAGATTATCTCATGTGGTGAAATAGTAGAATATCTAGACTGCAAGAAAGTACCAGTACTTAGACTTGCAAGGAGATCAATAGCCTTTGATACATTAGAGTGTTCCTGAGGTGCAACAGACTGCTGTTAAGCATCTGTTCCTTGAGTACTCTGAGCATCTGCAAATATGTAGCAAATTAAACTTAATCTCTCTATTCTTTTAAAGTAGTCTCACTACTCCTCACACCACACATCTCATGTCTTTCAATAGTCAAAGCTTCCTCACAAGGATTACTAAATCCTATCTCTCATCTACCTCTCCTTTTGCCAAGAAGGATCCTGCCTCTCTTAAATTTTGTTTTTCTCTCAATCTTTTCACACATCTCACTGAAAAAGGCTAAAAAATATTGTCCTACAGAAATAAGAGGTGGCTAAAGAAGGGTGATCTGTGATCATACAACTAGAGGTAGTCCTTTGTAAGGTCTAGATGTAATCATATCAACAGGATTTATATCATGTAAAGTATACTATAAATGCTGAAAGAACTAAATCAGTATTTAAATTAAATGCTGATAAAGTATTACCAGTATTTATACCTTGTGAATTCACAATTAGAGTCACAGTAGGTACTGTGGTTATGACAGCTGTTGTTCATCAATAATGAGAACCTCCATTTGAATTGGTGAGGATTTGATCAGGTTATTGTCATGTACCATGATCTCAAACCTTTATGTTCTTCTTGCAAAGAACTAACACTTGAAATATGTTTGATGAAAGTTATCACAGAGTCTTCAGTAAAGACTGATGAAACCTCTATGTCTCTGATAGTATCATCAAGATCTACCTCAGCAAGTGGTCTCTAACTAACTAAATGTTGTTTCTGAGTGGTGAACTTAATTCAAGAATTATGACACTTGATTTTTGGCAACATTTGATTTTTGTTTAGGTCTCCTGCAGCCACGTATCAGAGCAAGTAACAAAATGCGTTCACGTGTCCTGCTATTCCAATCTGTTTCGACAATTCATAATTATCGAACCAAGTTGCGGGTAAAATAAATCCAAAAAATTAACAAAATAGTTTTAAAATTTCATAAATATCCCGAAACTAAATAAACATAAATTTCATAATTTATAAATCATTTTTGGAGTACAACTTATATCTACATTTAACGATTAAATGAATCAACGTGCGGGTGAAATTAATCCCAAAAATTTCCAAAATAATTTTAAAATTCTCAAAATATAATAAACTTCATAAAATACGAGTTTCGTAATTTTTGAAGAATCCTGGAATTAAATACTGACTTACAATTAAATGCAATCAGAAAATCATTTAAGGATAAATAAGTAATGAAATATTGATTTCTAAATTTTATAAAATCCTAAAATAGTTATTGAAATTATAGAATCATAAAAACAATTTTAGAGATAATCCAAATATTTATGAAAATAAAACTTCAATAAAATCACTTTTAAAAGTGAAACAAAATAATACAACTCAATAATTAATTACATAATTCAACCCTATATACCAATAAATCACACATATATAATAGAGAACAACACACAGCTGTCAAAATCGATACACATACTGTATTTAATTAATTATTCAACAATTACACTTTTAAAATAATACAAAATATACGAGTCGTTATATCCTTCCCCCTTAAAAAGATCATGTCCCTAGAATCTGACTTAACTAAACAAATGAGAATATTTATCAAGCATGTCTGACTCAAACTCCCAAGTAGACTCTTCTATTCGAGAATTTCTCCAAAATATTTTCATTATGGGGATTGACTTATTTCTAAGGATTCGCTCTTTCTGATCTAAAATCTGGATTGGTTGTTCCACATAGGACAAATCTGGATGAAGCTCAATCGGTTCGTACTCTATAACTTGATTCGAATCAGGAATATATGGCTTCAACATAGATACGTGGAACACATTATGGATATGCTGCAACTGTGGCGGAAACGCTATCTCGTAAGTGACTTTCCCTATTTTCTTCAAAACCTCAAATGGTCCTATATATCTGGGGCTAAGCTTACCTTTTTGACCAAATCGGACTAATCCTTTCCAAGGTGATACTTTCAACTAAACCAGTGACCCTACTTCAAAGTTCATATCTTTTCGATGTAAATCCGCATCCTTTCTCTATCTATCCTGGGCTGCTTATAACCTTTTCCGAATCAATGCCACTGCATCTTTGGTCTGCTGAACCAACTTAGGATCTAACACTTTCTTCTCTCCTACTTCATCCCAATACAATGGTGATCTATACTTGCATCCATATAAAACTTCGTAAGGCGGCATTTCAATGGTGGCATGATAGCAATTGTTATACGAGAATTTAATTAGAGGCAAATGTTCATCCCAATTTCCATTAAAATCCAAAACACAAACTCTTAACATATCTTCTATGGTCTGAATTATTCTGTCACTTTGACCATCTGTTTGAGGATGATAGGCGGTACTCATATTCAGCTTGGTTCCTAGACATTTTGGAACTTAGTACAAAATCTTGAATTGAATCTTGGGTCTCGGTCTGATACGATGGACACATGAACTCCATGCTTGGTCATAATTTCATCTAAATACAACTTAACTAGCTTTTCCGAAGAATACCTTTCATTGACTTGGAGGATATGTGCTGACTTTGTCAATCTGTCAATGATTACCCAAATAGCATCATGATTAGCTCTCGTCCTTGGAAATCCCACCACAAAATCCATTGCAATTTCTTCCCACTTCTACTGAGGAATCTCTAAAGGTTGTAACAATCCACTTGGCCTTTGATGTTCTGCTTTTACTATTTGGCACATGTGGCATTTGCTAACCCAATTTGCAATATCTTTCTTCATTCCTGGCCACCAGAAGTTTTTCTTCAAATCTTGATACATCTTAGTACTCCCAGGGTGACTAGAAAATCGAGAATTATGCGCTTTGTGTAAAACTTCATTCTTCAGTTCCGTCACATTGGGAATCCAGATTCTAGAAGAGAATCTAAACATACCTTGGTTATCTTTTTGGGTGCATAGTTCTTCTCCTATCAGATTATCCAATTCGTGTTCCATGACTCCCTCTTGACATCTTTTAATCTTTTCCATCAATGTTGGACGAAAGGTAATCTCGTACAGTTGCTCCTTACTTTATTTTGGTACTCAAACTTTAATCTCCATCATTTCCAAGTCTCGTGCTAGCTCGTCTGCAATCTGAACCATATTTAACTTCTCTTTTATGCTCAAAGCATCTGCCACCACATTGGCCTTACCTGGGTGATAGTTAATTGAACAGTCGTAGTCTTTAATTAACTCTAACCATTTCTTATGTCTCATGTTCAAATCCTTCTGAGTGAATATATACTTTAAGCTCTTATGATCCGTGTAAATATCACACTTTTCTCCATACAGGTAATGTCTCCACAGTTTTAAAGCAAAAATTATAGCTTCCAACTCGAGATCATGCACTGGATACTTCTATTCATGGGGTTTCAATTGTCTGGAGGCATAAGCAATGACTTTATCATGTTGCATCAGTACACAACCTAAATCCTTTCATGAAGCATCGCTATAAATCACAAATTTTCTCGTCTCATCTGGAAATGCTAGTACTGAAGCTGACACTAGTCTCTTCTTCAGTTCCTGGAAGCTTTCTTCACACTTCTCTGTCCAAATAAATTTCTCGTTCTTCTTGGTTAGCTTGGTTAACGGAGATGCGATCTTAGAGAAATCCTTTACAAATCTTCGATAATATCCTGCTAGCCCAAGAAAACTTCTTACTTTCGTCGAAGTCTTTGGTTTCTCCCATTTGGAAACAGCTTCAATCTTCACAGGGTCTACCTTGATACCTTCTTTACTTACCACATGTCCAAGAAATTGTACCTCCGTCAACTTAAACTCACACTTGGAAAACTTCGCATACATTTGTTTTTCTCTCAATCTCTGAAGGGCAATCCTTAGATGCTTTGCGTGATCTTCTAGAGTCTTTGAATATATGAGGATGTCATCAATAAATACAATAACAAATTTATCCAAGTACTCCTTATACACCCGGTTCATTAAATCCATAAAAGTCGCTGGTGTATTGGTCAATCCAAACGACATCACTAAGAACTCATAATGGCCATACCTTGTTCTGAATGCAGTTTTGGGTATATCTTCAGGCATTATCTTCCGTTGATGGTAGCCAGATCTTAAGCTAATCTTTGAAAAACAACATGCTCCCTTAAGTTGATCAAACAAATCATGAATCCTCGGTAAAGGATACTTGTTCTTTATCATCAACTTGTTCAGCTCCCTATAATCAATGTATAACCTCATACTTCCATCCTTCTTCTTTATGAATAACACTGGAGCACCCCACGGAGAAACACTTGGTCGAATAACTGCTTTATCCAACAGTTCCTGAAGTTGCTTAGCCAATTCCTTCAATTCCACTGGAGCCATTCGGTATGGAGCTTTAGAAACTGGTTCTGCTCCGGGTATCAAATCAATGGAGAATTCTATTTTTCGATCAGGTGGTAATCCTGGAAATTCTTCCGGAAAGACGTCAGGATATTCTCTTACTATGGAAATCTCATCCAGAGTATGGGTCTCTTTCTTGGTGTCCACCATATGAGCCAAATATGCTTCAAATCTTTGCCGCAACAATTTCTTGGCTTGCAGTACTGAAAGAAACTTCTTGTCTTGCTTCTGTCCTTGATAGCTTATCCTTACATTATCTGTTGTATACATAACAACTCTCTTTTTCTTGCAGTCAATATTTTCCTTATACAGAGACAACCAATCCATGCCTAAGATAACATCGAATTCTCCTAACTCAAAAGGTATTAGGTCAGCAGGGAAAGAATGTCTCGAAATATCTATGGAGCACTTAGGACAAAATTGACTTACATGCACTTTATCCTTATTAGCCACCTCTATGGTCAAAGGTTCATCTAAGTCTTCCAACATTAATTGCATTTTATTCACACAGTTTACGGATATAAAAGATTTGGATGCTCCCGAATCAAATAAAACGTTAACAGGTACGAAATTAAGAGAAAGCGTACCTGCAACTACATCGAAATCTTGAGCCATAGATTTCTTAGTCATCTTAAAGGTTCTAGCTCTGGCGGTACTTGTTGCTAGTCCTTGGGATGCACTTCTTCCTACACTGCCCTGGGTAAATGATCTGCAATTCCTAGCAATATGCCCCACTTTGCCGTAGCTGAAACAAGTTACTCCTTGATTCTCATATTTGCACTCAGTGGAATAATGACCATTCTGGCCATACTTGCAACAATTGACGTTCTCTCTGCACTGACCACTGTGCTTCTTTCCACATATCTTGTAGTCGATCACCGGCTTGTTGAACTTTGTCAGAATAGAACTGACTGAGGTAGTACTGGGCCTATCTTGTGGGAAATTTTGTTTCCTGAACTTCCTATCTTTATTCTTTCCAAACCGGCACTGAAACTTCTGGCTTACTCCTTCTTGTTTTGACTTTGGAGGCCCACCTTCAAACTTTTTTTTCTTCTCACCTTTCTCCTTAGCAGCTAACCTCTGGTCACTTTCTATTACTAAGGCAGCCTGAACTATCGAAGTATACGTCTTGAGTTGTAAGGTTACAACTCCACTCCTAATCTCTAGCTTCAATCCTTGTTGAAATTGCTTCACTCTTTGAGCTTCCGAACTCACATACTTTGGGGCTATACGAGCCAACTCCGTGAACTTAGCTTCGTACTCTATAACAATTCTGTCTCCTTGCTTCAACTCTAAAAAATCCATCTTCATCTGACTCAGGAGAAAATCTGGAAAATATTTTTTCAAGAACAATCTGTGAATCGGGTCCAAGGAATAGGAACTTCTCCTTCTAACGCTCGAGTAGACTCTCACTAATAATTCGAATCATTTTTCAGAAAATAACTAGCATAATCTATCTTTAAATCCTCACTCACCTTGATGAGTGCAAAAGCCTACTCCATTTCCTTCAACCAGATCCTGGCAGCAACATGATCTACTTCACCTTTAAATTTTGGGAGTTTTACAACCTGAAAAGACTTAAAACTAACATCTTGGGTTGTCCCCCTCATCTGGTGTTGCTGTTGGATTTGCAGCTGCTGCTGTTGGATTTGCTGTTGTTGTTGTTGTTGTTATATGAGTTGTTGTTGTTATTGAAATTGTTGTTGCTGTTGCATGAATTGTTGTTGCTGTTGGGCCAGCTGAGTAGACTCCTGATGCAACAAATCTATCAATTCACTCATGGAGGGATCCCCAGCAGATCCGTTATTGGGTTGAGGATTCTTCTTTGGTGTCATTCTCCTGAAACATAGCACTCATATATAAAATGGATTGCTCCAAGCAGTTTATTCATATGTATCAGGAGAGTGTTGCCACTAAGACAATATCCTCATCCTCAGTTAATTGGATCCATCTTAAGTGAATGATTATATTTTAGAAATACCAGCAACAGAAGCAACAATAATAACAACGCACAAGTATATATGAAAAATAAACAACATAATGAAGCAGCTACTATATAACAATCAACATAAATCCAACTGATACAACTGATATCCAAATAGAAACCCATCCGAGTACACAACAAAATTGGATGACATAACAGCCTCCGCCTACTAAAAGCTACAACAACATAATGTACATATCTAAACAAAACAACCACAGAACTCCTGCAAACCAGCTCTGAACTCTGTCTATCACTGCTGCTCCTCTGCTCTAACCACTGCCACTACCGCTGCCACCAATAGTGCCTAACTCTAACACCAGCCAGTTAACCAGGTCCTAGTACTGAATGGCCCTAAACTCTGAGCTAATAAAAGGGTCAATAGACCTAACTCTCTCAACAGCAATCTGAGTCAAAGACCTCACTCGCGCCTTAATATCAGATAAAGGAATAGGGATGCCCTAAAAAGGTTCAACTGGTACCCGGTCAAGATGCATGACCAACTCCGGGCTCTGCTCTCTAATAAAGGACCTGTTCACCGCCCGGTGAACATGTTATGGAATCGGAGAGGAAGCACCTGTAGGAGTAGATGGAGGGACTGGAGGTCTTGTGGAAGAAGAACTAGGACCACAGCTTGGTAGAAAATCTCTAACAACAGATACTGATCTCCGTACCCAATGGGGACGGGCACTAGGTTCGGGCATATCCCTTGGTACAAATGGGGGCACTGGTGGGGGAGGAAAAGGAGTATCCTCAGCTACCATGTCTAGGGTCCTCTCTGAGTCGGAACTGTCTGAGTCTGCCACTGCCAGCAATATATATATACAGGAAAGACACAATAAGGTTAAGGCAGTTCTATCAAAACATCAATAAATGCCAGGATAACTCCATCGGAACCCTCGACTGACTCTAAGATTTACTCCTCTACAAGAGTTGTTGACTCATACCTTAAGACACAGTTTCCATACCTTTTCGACTCAATCCCTAACCTAAATCAGGGACTTGAACCTGTAGCTCTGATACCAACTGTGACGGCCTCAACCCCGGGGTCAGGAGTTGACGTCACCAAACACAATAAAACAGAAATATAAACTACAAGATTATTATTATATTAACACGACCACAAACCAAGATTCGATCCAGGTTCAAGTATGATTCAAGTTACTCATTATTACAAACCACTTATTAAAACCTAACTCAGTAAACTTATTCAACAACTCATCAGACCGCACATGGTCTGATACTAACTACCTCTGACGAGCTAGGTTTAGAAGGGGCTGAGACACAGTTCTGCCAAGGCCTAAGGGGTCTTCTAAGCATCTGTGAGATATATATATATATATAACAGGTTGTAAGAGTGAGCATATAATCGCTCAGCAGTACCAACATATGAATAGATAAAAACAGTAAATTGAATTATTAATATCACGAATATTTATTCAAATATTTCCTGCATAAAAAGGAATTAAATCAGGATTATAATAACAAAACAAACTCCATGCATTCGGACCAACAATAGAGGCCCAAACAGCAAGGCCCAATAACAGCCCCAACAATCAGTCCAACAGAAGCACAGAACACGGCCACAAACACGGCCACCGCCGCGCACACACCACACACACCATCACACACACACAACATACACACACATAATTTTACACACACACGAACACATAATACACACACACGAACACATAAATACACACAACCATATCCACATAATTGTACACACACACGAACACATAAATACACACATAATCAGAGCATGTAACAAAATGCGTGCACGTGTCCTGCTATTCCAATCTGTTCCGACAACTCACAATTATCGAACCAAGTTACAGGTAAAATAAATCCAAAAAATTACCAAAATAGTTTTAAAATTTCATAAATATCCCGAAACTAAATAAACATAAATTTCAAAATTTATAAATCATTTTTGGAGTGCAACTGATATCCGCATTTAACGAATAAATGAATCGACGCGCGGGTGAAATTAATCCCAAAAATTTCCAAAATAATTTTAAAATTCTCAGAATATTATAAACTTCATAAAATAAGAGTTTCGTAATTTTTGAAGAATCCTGAAATTAAATACTGACTTTACAATTAAATGCAATCAGAAAATCATTTAAGGATAAATAATTATTGAAATATTGATTTCTAAATTTTATAAAATCCCAAAAATAGTTATTGAAATTATAGAATCAAAAGAACAATTTTAGAAACAATCCAAATATTTATGAAAATAAAACTGCAATAAAATCACTTTTAAAAGTGAAACAAAACAATACAACTCAATAATTAATTACACAATTCAACCATATACACCAATAAATCACACATATATAATAGAGAACAACACACAACTGTCAAAATCGATACACATACTTTATTTAATTAATTATTCAACAATTACACTTTTAAAATAATACAAAATATACAAGTCTTTATATATACATCCCGAATTTGGATTCCAAATGTTCAGGAATTAAAAGATAAACTATTGCACGAAAGACAGAACTCCAGATATTCAACCCACCCGGGAAGTACAAAGATGTACCGTGACCTAAAAGAATATTATTGGTGGCCTAACATGAAAAAAGATGTAGCAGAGTGGGTAAGCAAGTGCTTGACTTGTCAAAGAGTGAAAGATGAACATCAGCGACCGAGTGGACTATTACAGCCCCTAGAAATTTCGGAATGAAAATTGGAGCATATAGCCACGGATTTTATGATGGGCCTACCTAGGACTAAAATAAATTGTTACGAATTGAGTTGTATTAAGATATTTGTGTGTAATTATTATAAACTTGCATGAATAAGTGTCAATTAAGTGTTTATGTGACCAGTATAACAGAATTTTCCAAATCGATAAGCGAAGTGTTTTATTTGGAATTTTTGTGTGTGATTTTTAAGATATTATTAGTTGATGAGAATTACTTTTCAAAAATATATTTTCTTTAAAATTATAAAAGTGATCTCATAAAATTTCTAAAATTCCAAGCTATTTTATGGCATAATTCTTGTACTTTATGGAATTATATTTTTATTTATAAAAGTTATTCTTTTAAATGATATTTGGAAATGTGAATAAACATTTGTTGATTACTAAATTGCCCTTGCATACATTTGATCATCCAAAAGGAGAGAGGGACACTAATGCCATTTCCAACCCCACTAACATCTTTTCTACTAGCCAATTTACTAGACTAGCCTTGCATTCATAATTTGGTTATTATAGTGGAAGGGTAACTTAGTACTTTCTCACCCCACTACCTAAATCAACATATAGAACACATCAAATTGTCAAAGGAAATTATTTTGGAGATTAATTCACTCAACCAACTCACTTTCTTTTCTCTCCCTCCTCTCTTTTCTTCTTCCTCTCGGCCGAAGCCAACACATACACACACACACACACACACTCATTTTTCATTCCATTTCTCAAGATCCTAGTGTAATTCCATCCTCCAACTCATGTTCAATCAAATACTATATGTTTTGTAACGCCCCCAAATCCGGGGTCAGGGGTTTTGGTCGTCACTATAGAATCTCAATCCAAATTAACCTGTTTAATCGAAATGTAAATGCCAGCGGAAGATATTTAGTATCTATGACCCCAAAATAATCCAAGATCTTTTAAGATTACAGTTCTAGAAATAAGAATTCCAAATTCCATAAATAATTTTCACTTCCTATTAAAACTCTTTTCAACAAATTCTAATTCAATAGTAACCCGCTAGTATAACCTCGAAAAGAAGTATACTAGGCCCAACTATAAAATAACACAATTATAATATAATATAATATAATATAAACAACTTTACATAACAAAACTTACACTAGTCCGCAAATCCTGGACCAACCACCTTCCAAGAGCTTTTTCTTTGCTTCCTCGAATTACGCGGCTAAACAGCGCAAGCCAATCCTCACTGGATGTTAAATTTAAAAACAGGCAAGTATGAGCGGAAGAAATGCTCAACAAGTTCATTATAACGTATATAGGGTCTTTTTGATATAAAACCGACGTCTGCAATAGAGCAGAACCTTTAAAATCATAATTGCTGAATCAGAAAATTTTAGTTGAGGAATCTCAAAATTGATTCCTAATTTATATTCAAAACCCTTTTGATATTTTTGAGCAAAATGCTTCAGCAATACTTTGAATCTTGACGAGAATAAAACTCGCAAAACAGTGTTTACGGAAATATCGTAAACAATAATAACATGAAACAGTGATTATGGAATGAATCATAAATTATATTCAAAACTGAACTCGTGATATTAATACTCATTTTGTTGTCATATCAAATTAGATATCAATACGAACTTTGATGCTCACAACATCCCATACTGAAGTCAACATCAATCATCTATATTATTACCACCTTTGATATTTAACAACAAATTAAGTATCAACCTGAATCAAAACTGCATCTCACCTTTTATCCAAAACCAAAATACTTGATAAATAATTCATTTATGATTATGAAAACAATAAATAATTTTAGATAATAATTTAGATTGGAACAAATTATATTTCATGATGTTCCTGATGATCAGTCACGAAACAGCACCGATATTGAAGGATTTTTAGCACATAAATGCAACGAAAACGTAAATTTAAATCTTAAAAAAAAACTGAAACCCTCCGCAGGATCCATGCGAAAAATAATATTTAATTCGTAGTTCAGTATGTTTACCTTAAGAAGCTTTACATTAATGGAAAGATGGAGGTCTTTAATAGCGATCCAAGAACGATGAGCGGAGATCCCTAGCAGCTGCTCCTCAAGTGTGAAGCACTCCACCGGTATCCACCAAGAGATCAATGTAATGGAGGAGGAAGAGGTTGAGAGAATTAGTTGTCTCCCTTTATTTCTGCTTTAGAATTAGGGTTTTTATTTGGGTTAAGGCAAATAGGGTTTAGAATAGTATATTTATAGGCAAAATTTTCAGCTGAAAATTTTCCATAAAATATTATTATTATTAACCCTTTAATTGATTATTCTTATTAACCAATTAACTAATAATTAAAACACCTTTTAATCATTAATCCCTTTTCTAAACACTTTAGAAAAATAATTCTCTCACTTGATTTAATTTCCAAAATTAAATTCTTAATTAATAATATTAAGAACTTTTCTTCATTAATTTATAATTAATTAAATCTCATTTAATCAATTATTAAATTTGCTAATTAACTATTTATTTCACAAATAAATAATTATCAGCTATTATTAATTAATTCCTCCACCATTAAATCATTCTCTTTTATGGTGTGACCCTGTAGGTTCAATATTAAGCCCGTAGTAGAAATAAATAATAATAAAACTATTTTATCATTATTTATATAAATTCTCTAATTCATTAAATATGATTAATTAATTAATCATATTTATTCTACATCGTGAGGGATACTTTTCAGCATATCGCGACTATTCGGATAATATGAATTCACTGCTTAGAATACCAAGAACCCATTTAGTGAATAGTTACCGTACAATCAATTCCTTCTACCCTGTAATGTCACGATTAAATACAAGACATGGAACTTGTGTCAAGCCTATCTTATTTAATCATATGCTTTCCCATTCACTATGCTTAGTTCTAATTAATGTAAATTAGAAACTCCTTTCTAATTTCATTCACTCTGGCCAGAGATTCCTGAACTAGCATAAGTGGATCAGCATTGAACATTCTCTTCCTTCACTGGAAGGGGTAGATCCTTTATTGATCATACACTATCTTCGTGTACAAATTCCTACACCCAGTAGAGCCCTTATTATTGTCCCTAGAGATTAAGAACTAAAGCAAAGTATAGTTCAGTATACACAAGTTGACTATGATGACCTCAAGTCTAAGGATACTTGTACAACTATCACTATGTGAACATCTGCTGACACGTGAGTGAACTCCATCCATTGTTCAGCTGTGTGAGTCATGTTCAGTGAACTTATTCTATAATAAGCACCTACATACTAGCTATAGTGTCACCACATAAATGTCTATGAGAATAGACATCCTTCATAATGAAGCAATCATAGTATGTACCGATCTTTGCGGATTACTAATTACCAGTTAGTAATCCTACGATCAGGAAATATTTAAGTTCAGAGTAATCATCTTTTAGGTCTCATTATTATAATCTCATCATAATCCATAAAAAGCTTTACTCTAAACTATGGTATATCTTATTTAAACACTTAAATAGATAAAGCCCGCAATAAAACCAGAACAAGTCTTTTATTAATATCAATGAAATCAAAATAGATTACATAAAAGTTATTCCTAAATCATCATACATGATTGGACTTAGGACACATCTCTTTCAATCTCCCACTTATACTAAAGCCAATCACTCTGGTATCTAATACCTATCTTATCTTTACGACGATCAAAGTGACTTTGAGAAAGTGGCTTTGTTAAAGGGTCTGCTATGTTGTTATGTGTGTCAACTCTCTTGACGTTGACATCTCCACTTTCAACAATCTCCCTAATCTGATGAAAGCGTCGTAAAATATTTCCTATAAGAAGTATGTCATCCACATACAATACAAGAAATGTTACCGCGCTCCCACTAACCTTCTTGTAGACACATGGTTCATCTATGTTTTTGATAAAACTAAATTCTTTGATTGTCTCATCAAAACGGATGTTCCATCTATGAGAAGCTCGCCTTAAACCATATATGGTTCGAGCAGCTTACACACTAGGTGTTCATTTCCCTTGGAAAGAAAACCCTCTGGCTGTGTCATATACACTTCCTCTTCAAGTTCCCCATTGAGGAAGGCCATTTTCACGTCCATTTGCCAGATCTCATAGTCGTAGTAAGCAGCAATCGCAAGCAAAATCCGAATTGATTTTAACAGGGCTACAGGCGAAAAAGTTTCATCAAAGTCAATCCCTTGCCTTTGTTTGAATCCTTTTGCCACGAGCTTGGCCTTATAGGTCTCCACCTGGCCATCTGCTCCAATCTTTCTTTTGTATACCCACTTGCACCCAATAGGCTTAACACCTTCAGGCGCCTCAACCAGAGTCCATACTTGGTTGGTATACAGAGATTCCATTTCAGATTTCATAGCACTATGCCATTTCTCCGAGTCAACATTACTCATAGCCTCATTATAGGTCACAGGGTCGTCATCATCAATGATTGAAAACTCATTGTCATTCTCAATGACAAGGCCATAATACCTCTCAGGTTGGCGAGACACTCTCCCTGACCTACGAATGGGCTGTTCCACAGAAGGTTGTTCAGTCTGAACAGTTATTTCCACTTGATCCATAGTAGTTTGTGCTTCTTGAACTTCATCAAGTTCAATTTTTCTCCCACTGTTTCCTTCAAGGATAAACTACTTTTCCAAGAAGGTAGCATGTCTGGAGACAAACACCCGATGATCGGTGTAAAAGTAATACCCTAAAGTCTCTTTAGGATATTGTTAGGGCGAAATCACGCACTAATATTCACGCAAGTATACGCGTTCGCAAGTAATATAGAATACTTTCTAGTTCGTTCCCACAGAGACTCAGACTAAATTATTGTCTAATTAAACTCACTCACCAATGTATGATTACTTCTCAATGTTAAGACACTAACACTTAAGATTGTTGATTAAATATTAACTACAATTAACTACTTAATTAATCACTTACTTAACACTTCAAATTATCAATAATAAAACATTCATGAGATCACAACTTCATTATTACTTCCTTCAATAGCCATTATTATTACCTTAGCATGTGACAGTGATGATATTAATCGAATAACACGAAACTGATAAAAGCCAACTTTCATTGTACTAATACCATTCTACCAAGCATCCACAATTAAGATAGAAGTTGAATAGTCATCAATTATGTTGAGTTCCTATATGTCTACAGAAATTGACAACACAACGATTTAAGCGCAAGTTATTCATTTTGATTACATAGGGCAAATAAAACTGTTAGAGTTACCCACTGATCATGCACAACGTACATGAACCTATGCTAGCATGGCAAGTTCTAAATCTCGAAATCCACCGTCGCTTCACAAGAGATTAACACCTTATCTTATATGTTCGCGACGCACATAAGACGAATACGCACAACCAATACTAGATATCATACAATCATCACACACTAAGGTATTAAACAATTAACTAAAGAATTCCATAGTAAATCCGTTGCAACCCCATGATCACGATTAGCCCATAATAGCACTTATCGTCATCATGGGTTCATATGAAATCATGATAAACAAATACAAGAAAATAACAACTAAACTAATTATATTAAAACAGAGTACGTCACAAGAGTAAATAAGTTCAAAGCAAGAAAACTAGCATCCAACGTTACAACGAAACAAAAATCACAAGAAAATATGCTTCCTCTTCGTTACGGTGTGCTAAATCGGTCTTCTTCCTTATCTCCTTTGCTCCTTGCGTAAAAACACGATCTTCTTTTTTTCCACCCTTGTGAAAACGTCTCAAATCTACTTATATAATAGTCCCATAAAACTCAGATTACATAGAAGTGGAAACCAAACAGAAGTAGAAGTCCTGAAATAATATATCTTTTTCCCCGACCCTGCATGGCCGCTCAGCAATGCTGAGCGGGCGCTCAGACCTCTACTGGAAAAAATCTGATTTTGCTCCGTTTCTTCGCCGTAATCTGCCCGTTTCTTTCCTCTCGCAATGGTGAACACATGCCAAGGCTTATTCTTGATGATTCCTCCCCCGAAATGCAACTAATACCCTGAAATGCATAAACACTAGAAAAACGCATCAAATACACAAAATACTTGATTTTAAGACACCAATTTAAGCCATTTTAAGACGTTCTAAGTGGTATAAAATGCCACTTATCACACCCCCAAACTTAAATCGATGCTTGTCCTCAAGCGTCACAGACTCAAAAACAAATATAAAACATGCATGAATGCAATCCATATGAAAATGCAGCGATCCCCCTTACTACAATTAACCAACCAAATTGCAACATCTCAACAAATGCAGTTAGAGAACTAAAGATCAATAAACTCATGTAAACGGACATACAACCAGAAACGTGGTGTATGCAAATGCTTAACAGATATGCTTCGGAACTAGACCAATTATTATGACTCGACTATCCTCAAGGCAATCCCATGATTATACAAAGAATAAAAATTCTAGGCACAAAGTGATATACAACACTACAAGAATTCTGGAGCTTATTACGGAATCATGCTTTTTATTCACAACACAAATGCTTATTTGACTGTGCAATGAGTGAGGTCCACAAAAGACTTATACAATGGTATCCATGTAACGAACGTTAGGTTAGCGGATCCCAGACTCTAAAAGCCTTAGGTCACTAGGCACAAAGTCCCCTAAGAACTTAATAACTCGAATACCACAGAGCCCACACTTGATCAATTATGCATAAATTATTATTATTATTATTTTTTTTTTATAACTTCTGAGCAAGTGCGTTTCGCTCCATTTTGCTCAACCCTAGACTACTCGCACCATATGCGAGCCGGCTACTAGCCATTTGACGCCTAGCCACAACTAGCAACAAATTCCATTTTTTTTCTCCAATTTTTTTTCTTTTTCATGCTTTTATCACTAAGAACCTATTATCGAATTCTAAGCATAATAAATAGATTGACCTCGAAAACAACCAAATCATAACAACAATCTAGCCCTTACGCATTCTCTAAGACTTAGTGGAATTACAAGTGTTTCTAGCATGCATATCAACCTACACAACTTAATATCACTTTAATGATATCACTACACTCGCATCAATATCATAATTCAGTCGATAAATCATTGCAAACGGGATCATGGTAAATGCATGAGCTACGTGACATGATAAACAATAAAAGCTATATATAAAAAAAACTATATGGCCTAAATTATGTAACTATATGAACTAAGCTATCATGAATATACAGCTATATGACACACACACAATATTCCTTAACTACCACCCCCAAACTTAAAATCTTCACTGTCCTCAGTGAAGGTAGTAGAAAGGAACACAGGGTATACCTACTCGGAGTCATCATCATCATCACCCTCAGTGGGTGGAGTATCAGGCGGCGGGTATGCAGAGTCCTCACCAAAAACTGGCCACTGGATATCAGCTCCAAGGCCCCGAAAAGCAGTCCCTAACGTAACGGTGAGCTCCTGAGCAAATCTGCTCCGTGTCTCGTACATAGCATCCATCCGCCGTGTAAGCCTCCTATACTGGGCATCAACCATCCCAGCACCCTCCTGAGCTCTCGAAGAACTAGCCTCATCACGCCCTGACCTAGCCATAGTAGCACCTCGTGCTGGACGCCCTCCTGGAAGACGATAACCCAGCCCATGCTCCTCAGGCTCACCACCGGTCCACTCCTGTATCCCATTCAGCGTCCCAGAATCAATCGGAGCTGCCGGCAACTGCAACTGCTCATGAGCCGGCCAGTTCACTCGCACTGCTTGGCATAGCTTCGTAACCGTGGATGCATAAGGGATGTTCATATGCTTCGCTCCCCTCAAAAACTTCAAAATTCCTTGGTAGATAAACTCACCAAGGTCCACATAGTATTCCTCATTCAGAATTCCCCACAACAACTGTGCTCTCTCAACTGTGACCTCGTGTGCATGTGAAGAAGGCAAAATATTAGCACAAATAAATGCATTCCATGCACGGGCATACCTGTTCATGGCGATCGCCGGAAAGTGACGATACTCATTAGTGCCGGTCCTGAAGGTCCAAACTGTGCCCGGTCGACAGAGAGCCGCACAAATCAAATCCAAGTCAAAATCCTCAGCAGTCTTCTCATTCCAGTTTTCCTCCTCGGGTTTCCTCTCTCGCTGTCCAATCACACGGCGAATCGCTGCAGGGTGATAATCAACTGTCATCCCCCGGACCACAGAAAACCCATTCTTTTCGGCCTTCGCCTTCGCGTAGAACTCGCGAACAACGCTCATCGGCACCGCTTCGGGTGACTCACAAAAAGCTATCCACCCCTTCTCTACAATCATGGGCAGCAACTCACCATCCCTCCCCGATGGTAAAAACCCTCTCTCCTTCAGAATCGGCTTCCCCAACAGCCTAGTGTACTACTCCTCCGTGGCTCTGTCAGTTAACCGAGGCCTTGCAGCAGTACCCCTCGATGAATCAGCAGTAGGAAATGTGCTGCTGCTGTCAATAGTGCGTGCTCTCTTGGGTGCCATTGATTCGTGAATAAAAGTGTGTAAGAACTGAGTTTTGGTGCTTGGGAGAGAGTTTAAGTGTAGGAAGTTTGTGGGAGATATGTAGGATAGGTGTATGTATATATAGGGTGTGGAGTAGGTTAAATTAGATTAAGAGTGGGGTTGAGGGATAAAATCATAGGGTAATGGGAAAAGAATTCGTGGGTTTATGGGCTGTGATGGGTTTTTGTGTTTTTGTTTTTTTTTTCTGAACTGTAAAAAAATTTCTGGTACTCGACCCCTGAGCGGTCGCTCAGCAAAGCTGAGCGGGCGCTCAGGGGGTCACTGGAATTTTTTTTTCAGCCCCTGTTTTTTGATTTTTTTGTGTTTTTGGATAGGTTATTAACTTCTAAGGGTTCCTGTAACAACAATTCATGGGTTGCCTCCCACACAGCGCTTCTTTTTCGTCATTAGCTTGACGTTTCGTACCCTTCTCAAGTAGTCAACAAAATGTCACTAACCACTTCTCAGTTTGCCATTTCCCCATAGTAGTGCTTCAAACGCTGACCGTTAACCTTGAATGCTTGGTCCGGATCATTCTCAAAAATTTCCACCGCTCCATGTGGAAACACAGTTTTTACAATAAAAGGCCCAGACCACCTCGATTTCAACTTCCCTGGAAAAAGTCGGAGCCGAGAGTTGAATAAGAGAACTTGTTGCCCCGGCACAAATAACTTAGGATGTAGCTTCCTATCGTGCCACCTCTTCACCTTTTCCTTATATATTTTGTTATTCTCGTACGCTTGAAGTCGAAATTCATCAAGTTCATTAAGCTGAAGCATTCTTTTCTTACCAGCTGCATCTAAATCCAGGTTCAACTTTTTCAATGCCCAGTAGGCCTTATGCTCAAGCTCCGCAGGTAGATGACATCCCTTACCGTACACCAACTGAAACGGGGATATACCAAGTGGAGTTTTGTATGCTGTTCTGTAAGCCCAAACAGCTTCATCGAGCTTTAAAGACCAATCCTTCCTTGACGGACAAACAACCTTCTCTAGAATGCATTTTATCTCTCTGTTAGACACTTCCGCTTGACCATTTGTTTGCGGATGATAGGCAGTAGCCACTCGATGATTCACATTATAATGCTGCATCATAGAAGTGAACGTACGGTTGCAGAAATGCGATCCTTCATCACTTATGATTACCCGAGGTGTTCCAAACCTTGTGAAAATTTGCTTATGAAGAAAATTTAGCACTGCCTTTGCATCATTTGTCGGTAAAGCTTTAACTTCGACCCATTTTGAGACATAATCGACTGCCAGCAAGATGTACTGATTATTGCAAGACGAGACAAAAGGCCCCATGAAATCGATTCCCCAAACATCAAAGACCTCGACTTTAAGCATCACATTTAATGGCATCTCATCCTTCCTCGTCAAATTTCCCACTCTTTGGCAACGATCACACCTTAAAACAAACTGATGAGCATCCTTGAACAAAGTAGGCCAAAAAAAACCTGCTTGCAGAATACGAGCTGCCGTCTTCTCACCACCATATTGTCCACCATAAACCGTGGAATGGTAGTCTCGTAATATCCCCTCCGTCTCACAGAACGGGATACATCTCCTGATGATCTGGTCAGCTCCCTGTCTAAACAAATATGGTTCATCCCACATATACCACTTCACCTCATGCAGAAACTTCTTCTTTTGAGCGGATGTCAAATTAGGAGGCATTACATTGCTGACAAGATAGTTTACAATATCTGCAAACCATGGTTCTTCCTCCTGAACTGCAAACAACTGCTCATCCGGAAAAGATTCATTGATTAACGTCCTATCTTGTGAAGTAGAATCAGGATTCTCCAACCTAGAGAGATGGTCAGCTACTTGATTCTCAGTACCTTTTCTATCCTTGATCTCTAACTCAAATTCCTGAAGTAAAAGCACCCAACAAATGAGTCTCGGCTTTGAATCCTTCTTGGAAACCAGATAGCGAATAGCCGCATGATCAGTGAATACTGTTACTTTCGTACCAAGTAGATAAGATCGAAATTTCTCGAAACCAAAGACTATAGCCAAAAGCTCCTTCTCAGTAGTGGTGTAGTTCAATTGGGCCCCATTTAAAGTCTTACTCGCATAGTAGACCACATGGAAGAGATTTTTCTTGCGCTGTCCTAGAACTGCACCTACCGCATAGTTACTCGCATCACACATCATCTCAAATGGTTCTGTCCAATCTGGTGCTGTAATAATTGGTGCAGTGATCAAACTCTTCTTGAGAGTCTCGAATGCTGCCAAACATTCATCATCAAATTTGAAAAGCACATCTTTCTCAAGCAAATTGCACAACGGCTTAGATATCTTTGAAATGTCCTTGATGAATCGCCGATAAAAACCCGCATGACCAAGAAAACTACGGATTCCTTTCACAGAATTAGGTGGTGGAAGATTTTCAATGACTCCCACCTTGGCCTTGTCCACCTCCAGACCCTTGTTAGAGACCTTATGCCCAAGAATAATGCTTTTACGCACCATAAAATGACATTTCTCCCAATTGAGCACCAAATTAGTTTCCACACACCTTTTGAGTACGGCGCGCAGATTATTCAAACATTCATCATAAGAATGTCCAAAGACGGAGAAGTCGTCCATGAACACATCGACATTATTTCCAATCATGTCAGAGAATATAGCCATCATACATCTCTGAAAAGTGGCCGGGGCGCCACATAACCCAAACGAAACTCTGCGAAAAGCAAACGTGCCAAATGGACAAGTGAAGGTAGTCTTTTCCTGATCCTCTGGTGCAATACAAATCTGATTATACCCTGAATAACCATTCAGAAGACAAAAATACTCATGCCCCGCCAACCTGTCAAGCATCTGATCAATAAACGGAAGAGGGAAGTGATCCTTCCTTGTGGCTTTGTTCAATTTTCTATAATCCATGCATATTCTCCATCCTGTAACTGTTCGAGTGGGGATGAGCTCATTCTTTTCATTTGCGACCACAGTGATACCTCCTTTCTTAGGTACACATTGTACGGGGCTCACCCACGAGCTGTCAGAAATAGGATAAATGATGCCTGCATCCAGCCATTTCAGAATTTCTTTCTTCACCACCTCCTTCATGATGGGATTCAGTCTTCGCTGCTGTTCCATAGTCGGCTTACTACCGTCCTCTAGCAGAATTTTATGCATACAATATGAAGGACTTATCCCCTTGATGTCTGCTATGGTCCATCCAATAGCCGATTTGAATTCTCTCAAAATCCTTAAGAGCTTGTCTTCCTCACTACCTGAAAGGTCAGATGAAATAATAACAGGTAACGTAGATGAATCACCTAAAAAGCATACCTCAAGTGTTCAGGTAATGGCTTGAGCTTTAAGGTAGGTGCTTCATCTATTGATGGTTTGAGCTTTCCTTCAGCATTCTTGAGGTCAGAAGTACCAAGAGATTCAAACGGCATGTCCAGCTTTCGCTTCCAGGGAGAAGCGTTCAGATATTGTAATTGCTCATTGCCATCTTCATCATCGCTGTCAAACTCCCCCACTAAGGCCTTTTCCAATGCATCAGACATTAGCATGCGATCGAGTTCCGAAGTAACCGCAGAATCAATCACATCCACTTTTAAGCACTCCTCATCTTCTGTAGGAAATTTCATTGCCTTGAATACGTTGAAGGTCACATCCTGATCTTGTACCCGCATAGTAAGTTCACCTTTTTGCACATCTATCAAGGTACGGCCAGTAGCCAAGAAAGGCCTTCCCAAGATTATGGGAATCTTCTTATCTTCCTCAAAATCCAGAATAACAAAATCTGCAGGAAAGAAGAGCTTATCCACCTTGACGAGCACATCCTCCACTATGCCCCTTAGGTAAGTAATGGAACGATCAGCCAATTATAGAGACATGTATGTGGGTTTTAGATCAGGCAGATCCAACTTTTTAAAGATCGACAACGGCATCAGATTAATGCTTGCTCCCAAATCACAAAGGCACTTGTCAAAAGTCAGATTGCCAATGGTGCAAGGAATGGTGAAGCTTCCTGGATCTTTCAGTTTTGGTGGTAACTTTTGCTGCAGAACAGCGCTGCATTCTTCCGTGAGAGCAACGGTCTCAAGGTCATCCGATTTCACCTTCCTTGAAAGAATAGTCTTCATAAACTTCGCATAACTAGGAATTTGCTCCAGAGCCTCAGCGAAAGGTATATTGATGTGAAGTTTCTTGAACACCTCCAGAAACTTCCCGAACTGTCTATCCAGCTTTTGTTGCTGTAATCTCTTAGGAAAAGGTGGTGGAGGATAGAGCTGTTTCTCCCTTGTATTAGCCTCAGGAAGAGTGTGTTCAACAGTAGTCTTCCTTGGTTCCGCCGCTTTCTCCTTTTGCTTAGATTCTTCATCACTAATTTCAGCTTCTCCTTCTTTTGCCTTTTCAGTATCAACAACTTTTCCAGACCTTAAGGTAATAGCCTTGACTTGCTCTTTAGCTTCCTTCCTTCCTGGTACTTCCGTGTCACTGGGAAGAGTGCCAGGCTGACGATTGAGCACTGCATTGGCTAATTGACCGATTTGATTTTCCAAGGTCTTGATAGAAACTGCCTGACTCTTGCATAACAGCTTAAGTTCCTCAAAATCAGCACTAGTAGGTGCAGCTGTACTTCCCTGTTGAGGATATGATTGCCTTGTAGCATACTGCTGTGGTTGCTGGAATCCAGGTGGGTTAAACTGTTTACTCACTCCTTGCTGATATGGTGGCTGAATAGCATTCTGATTATTCCCCCAGCTGAAATTTGGATGATTTCTGTTGTTAGGATGATAGGTCGCTGGCACAGGCTGCTGTTGTCGCTGATAATTATTCACATACTGAACAGATTCGTTGACAAGAGAACACTGATCCGTAGCATGAGAACCTGCACAAAGCTCACAAACCATAGCTATTTGATTAACTCCATATGTAGCCAAAAAATCAACCTTCATTGATAGCGCTTGGAGCTGGGCTGCAATAGCGGTGGCTGCATCAACTTCCAGAATACCTGCTACCTTGCCTGACGTCATCCTCTGAGTTGGATTTTGATGCTCATTTGCAGCCATCATCTCTATAAGATTATACGCCTCAGTATAGCTTTTAGCCCATAAGGCGCCTCCAGCTGCTGCATCGAGCATGGGCCGAGATTGGGCCCCCAAACCATTATAGAAACCAGTGATCACCATCCAATCCGGCATTTCATGATGTGGACATTTTCTCAACATTTCCTTGTAGCGCTCCCAAGCTTCGCACATAGATTCTGTAGGTTGCTGCGCAAACTGAGTAAGAGCACTCCTCATAGCAGCAGTCTTTGCCATCGGATAAAACACCAGAAACTTTTGCGCAAGATCTTGCCACGTAATGATGGACCCAGCTGGTTCAGAATGTAACCAGTCTTTAGCCTTGTCCCTCAGTGAGAATGGGAAAAGCCTCAACTTGATAGCCTCATCAGTCACGCCATTATACTTAAAAGTGCTGCAGATCTCGACAAAATTCCTTATGTGTATGTTGGGGTCTTTAGTTGCCGCTCCTCCAAAAGAAACAGAATTCTGCACCATCTGAATAGTGCCCGGCTTGATTTCAAAGGTGTTAGCTTGAATAGCCGGATGAAGGATGTTTGACTGAATGTCATCAATTTTAGGCCGAGAAAAATCCATAATAAAACAGAATTCTCCCATGTTTACTGGTTCTTTCCGCTCAGTTCTTGAATCCGAATCCTCAAAATCTAACTTCTCCGGAATATCAAGAACTTCGTCTGTCTCCTCAGATGTATCTAAAGTCCTCTTGCGAGCACGAGAACGAGTTTGCATAAACGCTTGCTAAAGTACCTGAAACACAACCGGAAATAATAATTAACTACTACGTCCTAATCATTGAGTCCTAATGACCAATGATGGTAAGTACATAAACTAAACAAATACGCCGAGTCCCCGGCAGCGGCGCCAAAAACTTGTTAGGGAGAAATCACGCACTAATATTCACGCAAGTATACGCGTTCGCAAGTAATATAGAATACTTTCTAGTTCGTTCCCACAGAGACTCAGACTAAATTATTGTCTAATTAAACTCACTCACCAATGTATGATTACTTCTCAATGTTAAGACACTAACACTTAAGATTGTTGATTAAATATTAACTACAATTAACTACTTAATTAATCACTTACTTAACACTTCAAATTATCAATAATAAAACACTCATGAGATCACAACTTCATTATTACTTCCTTCAATAGCCATTGTTATTACCTTAGCATGTGACAGTGATGATATTAATCGAATAACACGAAACTGATAAAAGCCAACTTTCATTGTACTAATACCATTCTACCAAGCATCCACAATTAAGATAGAAGTTGAATAGTCATCAATTATGTTGAGTTCCTATATGTCTACATAAATTGACAACACAACGATTTAAGCGCAAGTTATTCCTTTTGATTACATAGGGCAAATAAAACTGTTAGAGTTACCCACTGATCATGCACAACGTACATGAACCTATGCTAGCATGGCAAGTTCTAAATCTCGAGATCCACCGTCGCTTCACAAGAGATTAACACCCTATCTTATATGTTCGCGACGCACATAAGACGAATACGCACAACCAATACTAGATATCATACAATCATCACACACTAAGGTATTAAACAATTAACTAAAGAATTCTATAGTAAATCCGTTGCAACCCCATGATCACGATTAGCCCATAATAGCACTTATCGTCATCATGGGTTCATATGAAATCATGATAAACAAACACAAGAAAATAACAACTAAACTAATTATATTAAAACAGAGTACGTCACAAGAGTAAATAAGTTCAAAGCAAGAAAACTAGCATCCAATGTTACAACGAAACAAGAATCACAAGAAAATATGCTTCCTCTTCGTTGCGGTGTGCTAAATCGGTCTTCTTCCTTATCTCCTTTGCTCCTTGCATAAAAACACGATCTTCTTTTTTTCCACCCTTGTGAAAACGTCTCAAATCTACTTATATAATAGTCCCATAAAACTCAGATTACATAGAAGTGGAAACCAAACAGAAGTAGAAGTCCTGAAATAATATATCTTTTTCCCCGACCCTGCGCGGCCGCTCAGCATAGCTGAGCGGGCACTCAGCTTGCTGCGCGGCCACTCAGCAATGCTGAGCGGGCGCTCAGCAATGCTGTGCGGGCGCTCAGACCTCTACTGGAAAAAATCTAATTTTGCTCCGTTTCTTCGCCGTAATCTGCCCGTTTCTTTCCTCTCGCAATGGTGAACACATGCCAAGGCTTATTCTTGATGATTCCTCCCCCGAAATGCAACTAATACCCTGAAATTCATAAACACTAGAAAAACGCATCAAATACACAAAATACTTGATTTCAAGACACCAATTTAAGCCATTTTAAGACGTTCTAAGTGGTATAAAATGCCACTTATCAGATATCCCTCAAGATTACATTTTACGGATCAAGATTCCAGCTTATCTGGGCCAACTTTCTTGACATAAGTTGGACATCCCCAAATCTTAACGTGTTTAAGACTCGGTTTCCTTTCTTTCCATATCTCATATGGAGTTTGAGGAACAGATTTGGAAGGCACCTTATTCAGTAAATATGCTGAGGTTTCCAATGCATAACCCCATAGGAATACTGGAAGATTCGCATAGCTCATCATGGACCGAACCATGTCTAACAAAGTTCGATTACTCCTTTCAGATACCCCATTCAACTGTGGAGTATATGGAGCAGTCCACTGGGAGACTATACCATTTTCTTTGAGATAAGCTAGAAACTCTCCATTCAAGTATTCACCACCTCGATCTGATCGAAGAGGTATAATACTATGTTTGGTTTGTTTCTCCACTTCATACTTATATTCTTTGAACTTTTCAAAGGCTTCAGACTTGTGTTTCATCAAATACATATATTTGAATCTAGATCGATCATCTATGAAAGCAATGAAGTATGAAAATCCACCCATGGCTTGCGTAGACATTGGTCCACATACATCTGTGTGTACCAATCCTAGCATATCTGCAGCCCTCTCTCCATGTTCACTAAATGGAGATTTGGTCATTTTACCCAATAGGCAAGACTCGCATGTAGGATATGATTCAAAATCAAAGGGGTCAAGAAACCCTTCCTTATGCAATGTCCGCGGTCTATTTTTACTAATATGACCAAGTCCGCAGTGCCACAAGAAAGTGAGATTTTCATCATCCCTTTTTCTTTTATTAGTATGTTCAATTTGTAGTAAATTATGCTCTACGTCACATACATACAGACCATTGTTTAAAATACCACTTCCATAAAGAACGTTATCTCTAAGAATTGAACATTTATTATTCTGAATAACAAACGAAAATCCAGCCAAGTCTAACATGGAAGAGAAATAACATTCCTCACAATCGAGGGAACAAAATAACAATTATTTAGAACAATAGTCTTGCCCGTAGGCATATGTAAATGAAATGATCCTACAGCTTCAGCAGCAACTCTTGCTCCATTTCCCATCCGTAGAATCACCTCCTCTTCTTCAAGAGTCCTACTTCTCCTTAGTCCCTGCAACGAATTACAAATATGAGAACCACAGGCGGTATCTAATACCCAAGTAGAAATTTGACTTAGTGACATATTAACTTCGATCATGAACATACCTGAATCAGAAGCGGTAGTCTCACTACCCTTCTTCTTCTTCAATTCTGCAAGGTAAGCCTTGCAGTTCCTCTTCCAGTGCCCCACCTTGTTACAGTGAAAGCAAACAGCTTTGCTCTTGGGGTCTTCAGCTTTTGGTGGAACCGGCTATTTCTCACCTACTTTCTTCTTCTTGGAAGGGTTCTTATTCCTTTTCTTAGGATTGGAACTTTCACCAATTAGAAGAACATAACTCTTCTTAGGGGGAAAATTTGATTCCACAGTCTTCAACATGTTGTGGAGTTCAGGCAGGCTGACATCCAGCTTATGCATGTGAAAGTTCACAACAAACTCCGAGAATGAACTCGGAAGTGATTGCAAGACCAAGTCTTGGCTCAGCTCCCCATCCATGGCAAAACCAAGTTGTCCAAGACGTTTAATCAAATTGATCATCTTAAGTATATGGACATTCACAGATGATCCCTCAGACATCCTACAACCGAACAGCTCCTTCGATATCTCATATCGAGTTGTCCTCCCTGCCACATCATACAACTCTTGTAGATGCATAAGGATAGTGTGAGCATCCATATGCTCATGTTGCTTCTATAGCTCAATGTTCATGGAAGTAGCATAATGCATTGAGCAAAATTTGCATCATCTATCTACATACAATACACAATATGTTCATCATTATGTGCATCGCTAGCACGTTCAGTAGGCTTAGGTGAGTCAAGCACATATTCCAGCTTCTCAACCCTGAGAACAATTCTCAAGTTTCGAAGCCAGTTAGCAAAATTAGGACCAGTCAAATTGTGAGCATCTAGTATACTCCGTAGTGATAGTGCAGAAGACATAACAAATATAGTTAATCTCTAAATGTTGAACACATAACAACACTTAGCAAATATTCAATTTCATTTCAAAATACTATATGGATCGGGTCTTTATTCACAAGTGTCTCCCACTAGTTTATCTAATTTATACAAACCCTAAGTGAAAATTAAGCATTCATAATGCTAGTGGGAATAGGGATCCTACATTTCATCACACAACCTCGGCTATAGCACGAAACGTCATGTGATGTTCAATAGGCAGACAACTCTTGTCAATTACATCTTATGTTATTCCCTAATAAAACTTTAGCCTCTTAAATAATTGAGTCACGGCTGTAGCACGACAAACATAATATTCTAAGTCAAGTCTAACCCAACATATCGTACAATTGAATCAGTCTCCAACGGCCCACGGCTGTAGCACGTAACGACCTTAGATTCTAATTCAATGTACACATCTTTATGTAATAGACAAGTATTTCTTATTTCGAAATCAAAGCCCTCGGCTGTAGCACGAAATGATAATGATTTAAAAATAAGAACTACTTTCTACCATGTTGGAAGGCTTTGACTGACACAAGCCCGTTGCGTCATTAGCCAATTACTACTTGATATTATTTAATTTTAGAGGGATTATATTATGTTACAATCATAATCATATTATAAAGAGATTCTTCCTTTTAAATTAAATATTTCAAATCAATAATCGATAATCAGATGATTCCCAGATCGGGGGGAGCATTGTCAAGAGGCGTCACTTAATACCCTTTTCTTACAGATAGAAATCTGCTTTTGACAGAATCATCCTTTCTCTCAATATTGAAAATTCATATTTAATTACATGTTTCATAAACATAAGAATCTCATGATTGTATTCATAATATTATTGTTAAGGCAAGAAACGATTCCTATTCTAGATTTTCTAGAGCACGCCTTATATTGATTTAAGTTCACCTAAATCTATCATCGCATGGTAAACATAGGCATATATCTCATATATAAAATTAAATAAACAAGTAAATGTAAAGTGCAATAAAGTAAATGTGTTTGGTTATGGCCCCATCCTATGTGATCTTTATCAAGGTCATGATAAAGATCAAGGTTAATCTAATATGGTGATGGAAATAAATACTACTTATTATATAAGTCTTTTTCTTTGTTTAGACTTCTTGTATGCCTCGTCTTCTTCTTTGTATCACCTCCATTGGATAGCCTTCTTGAGTCTTCAATTACATTACATGATTGAAAGTAAAACTAATCTAATGAACTTACAAGAATAACTCGAGTTACATTCGAGAATTATGATTACAAAGATTGACGACATGCAAGTCGTATTTAAAACCAAAACCAAAACCATTACACTAAGGTAGAAAGACCATAACCATCCACCATGCTCATACAACACATAAATGCATGTTAAAACACATAATCTGATCTTAACATATCATATTATCCATGATCTAATCATAAAAAAATGACAAAAATCAGAAAAATCAGAATCAAATTAGAAAAACAAGAATCACTGTTTACGGGTAGTAAACGACGTCAAACGCCTTACAGACGAGTCATTGATAGCTTTAACTATCAGTTTTGTTCAGACGCTCGTTTACCTATGGAATAGGGTATTCGTTTGTGTAAATCGGACGCCAGACCCAGATTTCAGCAAATCTGCAGCAGCCAATTCAGAATCCGTATCTAATATGATTCTCATAATTAGAACAAACATAAATCATGTATATATCAGTATATATACAGATTACATAGTCATCTTATGATTATACAACTCACATGAATATCATATATTCAAAACCATACATATATAAGCATATTATATCAACATCAAATCATGGTGAATCACGTACATGCTCATTTATCGAAAACAGTTAAACACATAAACGAATTAAAAACTTTTCGCAAGTAGCTCTGATGCCATTGAAGGGTTTTTAGCACATAAACGCAATGAAAACGTAAATTTAAATCTTAAAAAAAAACTAAAACCCTCCGCAGGATCTATGCGAAAAATAATATTTAATTCGTAGTTCAGTATGTTTACCTTAAGAAGCTTTACATTAATGGAAAGATGGAGGTCTTTAATAGCGATCCAAGAACGATGAGCAGAGATCCCTTGTAGCTGCTCCTCAAGTGTGAAGCACTCCTCCGGTATCCACCAAGAGATCAATGTAATGGAGGAGGAAGAGGTTGAGAGAATTAGTTGCCTCCCTCTTTTTCTACTTTAGAATTAGGGTTTTTATTTGGGTTAAGGCAAATAGGGTTTATAATAGTATATTTATTGGAAAAAATTTCAGCTGAAAATTTTCCATAAAATATTATTATTATTAACCCTTTAATTGATTATTCTTATTAACCAATTAACTAATAATTAAAATACCTTTTAATCATTAAACCCTTTTCTAAACATTTTAGAAAAATAATTCTCTCACTTGATTTAATTTCCAAAATTAAATTCTTAATTAATAATATTAAGAACTTTTCTTAATTAATTTATAATTAATTAAATCTCATTTAATCAATTATTAAATTTGCTAATTAATTATTTATTTCACAAATAAATAATTATCAGTCATTATTAATTAAATCCTCCACCATTAAATCATTCTCTTTTATGGTGTGACCCTGTAGGTTCAATATTAAGCCGGTAGTAAAAATAAATAATAATAAAACTATTTTATCATTATTTTTATAAATTCTGTAATTCATTAAATATGATTAATTAATTAATCATATTTATTCTACATCGTGAGGGATACTTTTCAGCATATCACGACTATCCGGATAATACGAATTCACTGCTTAGAATACCAAGAACCCATTCAGTGAATAGTTACCGTACAATCAATTTCTTCTACCCTGCAATGTCACGATTAAATATAAGGCATGGAACTTGTGTCAAGCCTATCTTATTTAATCATATGCTTTCCCATTCACTATTCTTAGTTCTAATTAATGTAAATTAGAAACTCCTTTCTAATTACATTCACTCTGGCCAGAGATTCCTGAACTTGCATAAGTGGATCAGCATTGAACATTCTCTTCCTTCACTGGAATGGGTAGATCCTTTATTGATCATACACTATCTTCGTGTACAAATTCCTACACCCGGTAGAGCCCTTATTATTGTCCCTAGAGACTAAAAATTAACCAAAGTATAGTTCAGTGTACACAAGATGACTATGATGACCTCAAGTCTAAGGATAGTTGTACAACTATTACTATGTGAACATCTGCTGACACGTGAGTGAACTCCATCAGTTGTTCAGCTGTGTGAGTCATGTTCAGTGAACTTATTCTATAATAAGCACCTACATACTAGCTATAGTGTAACCACACAAATGTCTATGAGAACAGACATCCTTCATAATGAAGCAAGCATAGTATGTACCGATCTTTGCGGATTACTAATTACCAGTTAGTAATCCTACGACCAGGAAATATTTAAGTTTAGAGTAATCATCTTTTAGGTCTCATTATTATGATCTCATCATAATCCATAAAAAGCTTTACTCTAAATTATGGTATATCTTATTTAAACACTTAAATAGATAAAGCCCGCAATAAAACAAAAACAAGTCTTTTATTAATATCAATGAAATCAAAACAGATTACATAAAAGTTATTCCTAAATCATCATACATGATTGGACTTAGGACACATCTCTTTCAGGTATCCCGCAGCCATACCGTACCTATAGGGCGCCAGAAAAGGCAAATACTCGCCTTGAAAGATATTACAGCTGGACCGACATCTCAATCACCTATGTTGTAACCAGTAACCAATAACCATTCCAATCTTAAAAACTTTTTATTGAAAAAGGAGCCGAATCAATCGACATCTTAAATAATTTTATTCCCCCATTCACTTGGGCAGGAATACTCGCAACAAAATAATCTTTCTCAAAATCCAAAACATTTATAAATCCAGTAATTTGATAAGTAAAATCACTTAGCTATTCTGAACATAGAATAGTAGAAGAGTGCTTACATAAACCGGATCATTTAATTTAGCGATATATAAAATATTTAATTATTCCGAACTGAGAATAGGGAAAACAATACTTGCATAATAGGATTCAGAAATAAATATCACTTGAAAAATAAGTGATGATAGGGATACTTGCCTTTGGGTTTTTGGCAGTTAGTCACACCCGCAATAACACACTTCTCTCAGTCTAGCATCTTATGACCTCGCTGTCCTTCCATTTTGAAAACTCACTGATATGATGCTCCTGCGATTGCTAGAAGCCAGATATTTAGTACCATTCCACCTCGTCCTGATCGTCTTGAAAGACTCGTATCTATAATTAGAAAATAACCTTTTAATCGTCTAATAGATAATTACTCGACGAATTGCGCGTCAAAATCCTATCGTCTACCCATACGATAGCCCACACATCATTGAAATAGTCAAACACAAATTACTTGACCTACGCAAGCACGTAATGCACATAGCACGTAAATACATAACTCATGTATCACATAATTCATATAGCATAGGACTCGGTTCGTCAAAAGGTTCGACTCAGTACGTTCAAAACTGAAATCGGGTCAAAAATATGATTTATCGATCAATAATCGACTCAGAATAATTCGTAAAATAAGTGACCTTTCGAAACAAAAGGATTTGGATCTCGAAAGTATTTTTATTCAAAGCGGAATACTTTTCTGAGTCTATACGCATTCGTTTCGTATTAAACGGATGAACGGTCCATTTTCTACGAATAAAATAAGAATAATTCAATTAATAATAATATTAATTGAATATTGAAAACCTTTATATAATTTTAAAATCTCAAAATAATTTTTAGAATATTATTTAGCTCAATTATAAATAATTACACTTCATTCAACTATTTATAAATAAAATTAATTGATTAAATGAGTCAATCAATCAATTAAATGAATAAATAATTAATTAAAACAAATGATAAATAATTGAATCAAATTATGATTTTCGAAAATAATAAAAGATACTAATTTGAAATTGAAATAAATATTTTAGAAAAAAATTCGAAATAACGTCTTTGTAAAACGGACTTTTCTCGGGGTTAGAACCCCTTAAAATCAATTCTAAACAATACAATCTAACTATACTCTAATAAAATCAATACATTTAAAACACACCATAATATATATATATATATATATGCACATATAAACACGCCAAAAATGAAAAACATGGTCAAAAGTGACTTCTACAGCAATTTCTAAAAATTATGAAATAAATATATAAACACTAACATGCTATAATATACTCAAATATGAAAGCAGAAATTCGAAATTGTTACCCAAAACAAATTCCAATCACCCCGAAGAGAATATTTGATGTCCGAAAAATATCTCCAGAAAAATCTGAAATTAATAGCCAAAGACATATACACGATGAGATGCCATGTGGAGTAATCACCGCCTCCAAACTCTTTTTCTATGCCTCGAAAATAAATTAAAACGGAAAATATGCTCCACAAATTTTCTTCTCAAAATCTTGCAATATAAACCTATGTGTAGGTATCGAAGCACTGATCGTTTATATGTATATAACAATTGAAATTTGGATATATGGTTTGTAAGATATGAATTTTTGAAAATTAAAAATATATAAATATACGATAGACGGGAGAGACAGAGAGAAGAGGGAGAAGGGAACAGAAGGGTGCATATAATAAAAAGAAAGTAAAGGAAGGGATTAAGGGGGGGGCGCGGTGCGGGTGGGATGGTTAGGTTTTTTTTTTATATATATTTTTTTCTTTCAACTAAAAAATAATACAACATAATCAAAATTAGCCCAAAATTAATAATTAGCGGGGAATAATATTTAATCAAATAAATATAAAATTTATATCAAAATTTTCCAAAAATTATGAATATTCTAAAAATGTAAAAAATAAAATATATTTGAAAGTCCCACGATTTTATAAAAATAAAAAATATAATTTTTGTGGGGTTTGACGTCCTGATGGGGCCCGGTCCGATAATTTTTATGAAACCGAAATATTTCTAAAATTCTTGGAGTATTTAAAAACTAATAAAATAAAATTTTCATAATTTTGAAAACATTTATAAATCGCGCGCCATATCCGCATTTTACGATTTAACGAACAAATGTGCGGGTAAATATAACCCGAAAAATTTCGAAAATAATTTTAAAATTCTTGAAATATTCAAATACTAATAAAATATAAGTTTCATGATTTTTGAAACATTCTGGAATTTAATACTGAATTTACACTTATATATCGGATCCAAAAATAGATTATTTAGCCGCTAAGTAACTATAAAAATGATACAATTTAATACCATATTTGGATAATTCTCAAAACCAAGCTTCTTATAAAACACCCCTATGAGAAAATAATGTAAAAATATCCTGTCTCTCGAGAATACGGGTTTTATTGATCTACCGAAATGATTATCGTATCAAAATATTGCGCCGGGACGCGCACGGGTCAAACCGTAATCCGGATCGAAAAAGTCAAAACATGGAAAAAATCCGGAATTATTAGATTAGGTTAGGAAGGAGTTTTCTGAAGAGTTCGGGGTTGTAAAAACGCAAAAATGGTTGAAGTTGGACGATTCCCGACTTTATAAAATAGTTTTATAATAACTCAAAAAATAATTATTAAATCTATAAATCCTTATAAAATCATATAACAATCCAAAAATTACCAGCAAAATGCCATAATTATCTATACTTTATTCTAGACATATTAAAATTAGGATACTCAAAGAATATCATATATAAACATCCAAAAATCACTCAAATTACTAGATAATTCACCAAAATCACATAAACAACTTCAAATAATAATAATAATATCTGCAAATATGGGATATTACAATCTACCCCTTTATAAGGATTCCGTCCTCGGAATCAGCAGAAGAGAACACTAGGGATCTCCTTACCAACTTTCCAACCTTGCATATGTAACTTTTCTCAATTATACCACACAATTATGACGGGAGATTCATTCCACACCATCGTTCCTTCCACATACCATTTGACCAATTTCTCCTTATAATCACTTGTACTGATCGAGAGAAAGAAGAATAGAGAGAAAGATAGAGAAAAAGAAAGAGAAAGAGAGATAGAGATACATAGAGAGAGAAATAAAGAGACAAATTGACTTCGTTATATGCCACCGATATTCTAATCGCATTGCAATCCACTATCGCTATTGGTAATCCCATCACATAACCCTGCTTTGACTTGACCAGGATAACTCAGCTTAACTTGATTGGCATACCTTCGAATATTTGAGATGATAAAATCATGGACTTACAAAAAGAAAAGAATTTCATATCATAACAGGATAACATCTAAATTTGAGAAGAAGTATTGTTGAAATAAAAGAATAACTGAGAGATTAATATGATCAAATGAACTTGGTATTGCGTGTCAAAATTAAGACACTACTAAAGGTTGTTAACCTTCTTGTAGTCACAACACACACAAGTGATGGCGTCCCATCCAACTCCTATCACACAGACAAGTATACCTTGTGTCCCCTATAGTCAGGGTTGTTCATCTCAGTCAGAATAAAAGAATATAAAAGGAATTCAAAATCAAATGAATAAAACTGAAAATATTTCAAAGCTGATATTTCTGAAAGAAATGAAATCCAGAGAACAAAATTTTGGCATAAATTGACTAAATGAGTGTTAGGGAATATATCCTCTAACATATACCATTTTGTTAGAGATGACAAAAGAATTTATAAAAAGAGAAGGTATTGCCAAGGTCTTAATACTTATCTTCTATTTGAACTCTTCTATTGCCTCGCTATCCGATTCTAGACACTTCTTCATGTTCCAAGGATATCGATAATATTCATCATCATCGAACCGTAGTAGCTTCGGAAGATTCCACAATAGATATTCGCAGCTGACAGGAGTTCTATCCAGCTCAACACAACCATCTCAAACGAATATGCCAATCTTAGCTTACTCGTTGGTACTATATCCAATAGTCCAACAGGAACTCGATATGAGCTAAAACGTCCTCACATAGCTATACACACTCATACACCCTCTCGTTTCTAGTTTACTATAACCTCAGCTCTGATACCAACCTGTAACGCCCCCAAATCTGGGATCAGGGGATTTGGTCGTCACTATAGAATCTCAATCCAAATTAACCTGTTTAATCAAAATGTAAATGCCTACGGAAGATATTTATTATCTATAACCCCAAACTAATCCAAGATCTTTTAAGGTTACAGTTCTAGAAACAAGAATTCAAAATTCCAAAAATAATTTTAACTACCTTTTAGAACTCTTTTCAACAAATTCCAATTCAATAGTAACCCGCTAGTATAATCTCGAAAAGAAGTATACTAGGCCCAACTATAAAATAACACAATAATAATATAATATAATATAAACAACTTTACATAACAAAACTTACACTAGTCCGCAAATTCTGGACCAACCAGCTTCCAAGAGCTTCTTCTTTGATTTCTCGAATTACGCGGCTAAACAGCGCAAGCTAATCCTTACTAGAGGTTAAATTTAAAAACAGGCAAGTATGAGCAGAAGAAATGCTCAGCAAGTTCATTATAACGTATATAGGGTCTTTTTGATATAAAACCGACGTCTGAAATATAGCAGAACCTTTAAAATCATAGTTGCTGAATCAGAAAATTTTAGTTCAGGAATCTCAAAATTGATTCCTAATTTGTATTCAAAACCCTTTCGATATTTTTGAGCGAAATGCTTCAGTAATACTTTAAATCTTGACAAGAATAAAACTCGCAAAACAGTGTTTACGGAAATATCGTAAACAATAATACCATTAAACAATAACTATGGACTGAATCATAAATTTTATTCAAAACCGAACTCGTGATATTAATACTCATTTTATTGTCATATCAAATTAGATATCAACACGAACTTTGATGCTCACAACATCCCATACTGAAGTCAACATCAATCATCTATATTATTACCACCTTTGATATTTAACAACAAATTAAGTATCAATATAAATCAAAAACTGAATGAAAACTGCATCTCACCTTTTATACAAAACCAAAATACTTGATAAATAATTTATTTATGATTATCAAAACAATAAAGAATTTTAGATATTAATTTAGATTGGAACCAATTATATTTCATGTTATTCCTGATGATCAGTCATGAAACAGCACCGGTATCCCGCAGCCATACCGTAAATATAGGTACCACCAGTATCCCGCAGCCATACCGTACCTATAGGGCGCCAGAAAAGGCATATACTCGCCTTGAAAGATATTATAGCTGAACCGATATCTTGATCACCTACGCTGTAACCAGTAACCAATAACCATTCCAATCTTAAAAACCTTTTTATTGAAAAAGGAGCCGAATCAATCGATATCCAAAATAATTTTATTCCCCCATTCACTTGGGCAGGAATACTCGCAACAAAATCATCTTTCTCAAAATCCAAAACATTTATAAATCCAGTAATTTGATAAGTAAAATCACTTAGCTATTCTGAACATAGAATAGCAGAAGAGTGCTTGCATAAACCGGATCATTTAATTTAACGATATGTAAAACATTTAACTATTCCGAACTGAGAATAGGGAAAGCAATACTTGCATAATAGGATTCAGAAATAAATATCACTTGAAAAATGAGTGATGATAGGGATACTTGTCTTAGGGTTTTTAGCAGTTAGTCACACCCGCAATAACACACTTATCTCAGTCTAGCATCTCATGACCTCGCTATCCTTCCATTTTAAAAACTCACTGATATACTGCTCCTGCGATTGCTAGAAGTCAGATATCCAGTACTATTCCATTTGGTCCTGATCATCTTGAAAGACTCATATCTATAATTAGAAAATAACCTTTTAATCGTCTAATAGATAATTACTCGACGAATTGCGCGTCAAAATTTTATCGTCGACCCTTACGATATCCCACACATCAATGAATACGTCAAACACAAAACTCTTGACCCACACAAGCACGTAATGCACATAGCACGTAAACACATAACTCACGTATCACATAATTCATATAGCATAGGACTCGGTTCGTCAAAAGGTTCGTCTCAGTACGTTCAAAACTGAAATCGGGTCAAAAATATGATTTATCGATCAATAATCGACTAAAAATAATTCGTAAAATAAGCTACCTTTCTAAACAGAAGGATTTGGGTCTCGAAAGTATTTTTATTGAAAGCGGAATATTTTTCTAAGTCTATACGCGTTCGTTTCGTATTAAACGGAGGAACGGTCTATTTTATACGAATAAAATAAGAATAATTCAATTAATAATAATATTAATTGAATATTCAATACCTTTATATAATTTTAAAATCTCAAAAAAAAATTTAGAATATTATTTAGCTCAATTATAAATATTACACTTTATTCAACTTGATAGGGATAAATAAATCCTGATATTACATTAATTATACAAGATTGGGCTGTGAAGCCCAATAAGAAGATGTATGACATTCAGACCAGAAAGGTTAACATGTTGATCAGGCCTGATGGACCAGATCAGGCCTGATGGAACAAAGAAGGCCCAAAAACCCTGATTATTTATTAATTTCGTAATTAATAAATAAGGGAGAAAAACAGCTATTAAGATAAGTCCTAATGGGGATATAAATCCTTGTAGATTGGCCTCCAAGGAACCTCATGGGATAAGGAATCAGCTTCCTACTTTCTAGGACTCCTAAGTCTATCCTGTTGGGAACCACGGACTTAGGGTGTTACTACGTTTTACGATAAAGACTACGAAAAGAGGATTACCTTGTTAATGGTTGATTCCACGCTCTTCTATTGTATTCCCAAATTCCCTTGAGCGAAGTGTGGCCTCCGTCTTCTCAAGTTATCCTCTCTTCTTGCTCCTTGGTGGCTACAATATGTTTTCACACAAATTGCCAAGCAAGAAGAGAATAAGAATATATATAGGCTACAATAGGGACCATGGATAATTAGGTTGGGCCTTCTAATTACATCTTGAGCCTAGCCCAATGTAATTAAATATTAATTTAATCCACTAAAGAATTAATATTTGCACTACCTTTCCTAATACCGTAATTTAATTAATTCGGTTCCAATATTATTTGCTTATTAAATTCCCCATGTTTAAAATATCATATGTCCATTAATTAAATAAATTACTGATAATTTATTTAATTAATATCTTTTATCCTTGATCATCCACTCAACCTTTATTTAGTTATTCCAGAATAAATTCCACCTGCAGGGTTTCACATAATTAAATCTTTTTGAGCTTTCAAGGGGACATCATTAACCCGAATATTATCAGGACATGGATTCCTTCAATAAATAATATCCACCATGTATATAATTCCATCACCCAAAATATAATGATATAATTCAAAAGAATTATTTCATATATAAATCAAAGCATGTAAATAATATACACGTGTCAATGACTATTTCCGGATTAAGAACCTAAGCATTAATAATAACATAGAATCTTAGTTCTCCTTCTTAATCAGTATTAAGGGAACAATTCTAAATTTGATCATGTTCAATATACACAAAGTATACTAGCATTATTTATTAGTCAATATAAACTAATCTAAATAATACTACAGCCATACCAGTGGATTGTCCAACACCACCTGTGCTGTGAACCTTATTATATTATATAACCGTATTTAACAATCTAATATTCTGTATCCCATTTGATACTAGATTGTTCACAATATATAATATTAGACAACATGTAAACATTCAAATGATTCTCAAATAAACTGGCCAGAAATAAATGTACATACTTCAAATAAATATTTTCAGTATACACTAACATATCCTAATTCAGAGACTTGACCACCAAGTCTCCTATACCAAGTCCAATTCAAGGACTCCCAACATCTATATAAGGGGCCTCACCCCACACATCAGAACTACGTTTTTTTGACTTGATCCTTGGCAATCAGCAAGATACGTAGGCATCTTGTTAAGGCAGATTGAGTCACGAAACACAAGAGCAGTCAAATCGAGCCTTGAAGCTCACGTTCCTTAGTACTAAATACAGCAATTATATATATTAGTTTTTAATCCATAACATTTGGCGCCGTCTGTGGGAAGGCACAACAATAACCATGGCGAGAACACGAAGAACAATTAGAGCTCTGGAGGAAGGAACACCATCAGGGACAACCCAGGTGATTTCGTCAACCGTGGAGATTCCTCCCCACTCAACTTATGCATCTACTCAAGGGGAAGCCCAGGTAGGGGCAACTCAACCTCAGCCACAAGGGATGACTCCCCCGACTATTCAAGGTACGAATCCTCAAGTTCAACAAGTACATGTACCTGTGACTTCTCGACCCGTCGGGTATGAATATTCAACTGTTGTTACTTCTAACCCCCTTATGGGATGCCCCTTTACCCCAATGTTGGAGGAAGTGGACATGCTGGGCGAAGTGAAGCACGAGGGCAATCGCCCCCCTATATACGAGGTTTGGCTCCTATCCCCGAGGATCGGGAATTTTCTGGTCCTTATACTGAGAGAGATTCCGAATCTTCGGATGATGAAGTGGCCCCAAGAAGGAGGCGTCCTGGCAAAGAGCCGATGGCCAATGGAAGACAACGCCCTCAAAGCGCCCAAGGGGCAAATCCCCAAGAAGTGCAGGAAAGGATCAGGACTCATGAGGCTGAGATCCAAAGGCTGAGGCGCGACTTGGAGGCACACCAGGCCACCAGGCCTCAGATACCTCCTAGGGGGAGAAATCCTCCTCCTGTCATAGACCTGGACGGTCCGGTACGAAGAAGGGCTGTTGTCCCAAGAACTGATCCAAGCAATCTTCTTCCCCTTGGAGATCCTGATGATCCTACTCCGCCCTTCACTGAAGAGATAATGAATGCCCATATCTCAAGGAAGTTTAAGATGCCAACCATCAAAGCCTATGATGGCACGGGAGATCCCGCTAATCATGTTAGGACATTCTCTAATGCACTGTTGGTGCAACCCGTGAATGATGCTATAAAGTGTCGGGCCTTCCCTCAAACCCTGTCGGGTATGGCTCAAAGATGGTACAGTCGCTTGCCCCCAAACTCTATTGGGTCGTTCAGAAAATTAAGCCAGGCTTTTATTAAGCAATTCATCAGTGGAAGAGTTCATGAGAAAAGTTCCGCATCTCTTATGAGCATTGTGCAGGGAGCAAAGGAATCCTTGAGAGATTACCTGAATCGTTTCACAAAGGAGGCTTTAAAAGTCCCAGACCTTGATGATAAGGTAGCCATGATAGCACTGCAACAAGGAACTAGGGACGAGTTCTTTAAGATGTCTTTGGCCAAACGCCCCCCTGAAAGCATGTTGCAGCTCCAAGAGAGGGCAGGGAAGTATATCAAAGTTGAAGAAAGCATGAGGAAGACTGTAGTAAGTAATGAGCCCACTGGAGGCAAGAAGCGAAAAACTGATCTGGAGTATATCGCTAAGGACAAGTATCCTAGAACCGAGCAAAACCCTGATTCAACCCCCAAGAAGGGAGGACCTGGGCAAAAGTTCACTGAAGGCTGATCCTACCAAGCTAGACAAAAGCAAATATTACAGATTTCAAAAAGATGTTGGCCATGACACCGATGAGTGTAGGAAATTGAAAGACGAAATTGAGTTTCTGATTCGAAAAGGAAGATTGAACAAATATACTGGAGAAGGAGGGGATAGAAACAATAACGTGAGAAGGAACTTCGATGATCGAAGGAAAGACCAAGACGATCAGGGGCGAAACCCCCAGCCTAGAGGGCCATTTATAAACACAATTTATGGAGGGCCAAGACCTCGAGGGCCTGTGATAAACACGATCTTTGGAGGCCCAACTGCTGCTGGATTGTCCAAAAATTCCAGAAAGGCATATACTAGAGAGGTTATGCATATTGTTGGAGAAGTCTCGAAGAGGGCCAGGACAGGAGTAACATTGGCTTTTGACGATTCTGACCTAGAGGGTGTAAAGTTTCCTCATGACGACCCGCTGGTCATAACACCGGTAATAGGAAATAGCCCGGTCAAGAGGGTCCTTGTGGATAACGGTGCTACAGTGGATATCTTGCTCCATGACGCTTTTCTAAGGATGGGGTATAACGACTCCCAGTTGACACCAACCGATATGCCGATATATGGATTTGTAGGAGTGGAATGTCCTGTGGAAGGGATAATCAAGTTGCCAACCACCATAGGTCAGGAACCAAGGCAGGCAACGCAGATGTTGGACTTTGTGGTGGTAAAGGCTAGTTTAACTTATAATGCTATCATGGGGAGGACAGGGATACACGCCTTCAAGGTAGTCCCTTCTTCTGACCATTCAGTTATGAAGTTTCCCACCCAAAATGGGATTGGAGAGGAGAGAGGAGATCAAAAAATGGATAGAAGCTGTTATGTGGCCTCTTTGAGGGCAGATGGAGTCGGGGGCAGGTTCTTCCTATTGAAGATATGGATGTCTGAGAAAATGATGAGAAGAGAGGAAAGCCGGCAAAAGACTTGGTTTCCATTCCCTTAGACCCCGATAATCCAGAGAGGATGACCTTCATTGGAGCCACATTAGGGGAGCCCCTTAGAGGGAAGTTGGTGAAATTTTTACAAGAAAATAGTGATGTGTTCGCATGGTCAGCAGCTGATATGCCAGGCATAGACCCGGAGCTGATTACTCAAAAGCTAAACGTGGATCCAAGCAGGAAGACAGTGAAACAAAAGAAAAGAAACTTTGCCCCGGAAAGACAAGAGGCTATAAAACAGGAAGTAGAGAAGCTCTTAGAGGCTGGTTTCATTGAGGAGATTCAATTTCCGGAATGGTTAGCAAACCCTGTAATGGTGAAGAAGGCTAATGGAAAGTGGAGGATGTGTATAGACTTCACTGATCTGAATGATGCATGCCCTAAAGACTGTTTTCCGTTGCCAGAATTGATACTTTTATTAATGCCACTGCTGGGCATGAGATGCTGAGTTTCATGGATGGATTTAGCGGATACAACCAGATCAAGATGCATAAGGATGACATTCCAAAGGTATCATTCATCACTGACTTTGGTGTTTATTATTATCTTGTTATGGCATTTGGTCTTAAGAATGCAGGAGCCACCTATCAAAGGTTGGTAAATAAATTTTTTAAGGACCTTATTGGTAAGACTATGGAAGTCCATGTTGATGACATGTTAGTTAAGAGTCTAGCAAAGACTGATCATATAACCCATTTGAGGGAAGCTTTTGAGGTTCTGAGGTACCACAAGATGATGTTAAATCCTACAAAATGTGCTTTCAGAGCAGGATCTGGAAAATTTTTGGGATTGATGGTCTCCAAGAGGGGGATAGAGGCTAACCCCGACAAAATAAAGGCAATGCTAGACATGGAACCACCAAAAACCATCAAGGATGTTCAGAAGCTCACGGGAAGGGTTACTGTGCTAGGATGATTCATCTCCAAGTCAGGAGATAAGTGCCTGTCATTCTTCAAGTCAATAAAGAACATCAAGGACTTTGTATGGAATGAGGAAAACCAGAAGGCATTCGAAGAGTTAAAGAAGTATATGGCGCAGGCCCCGTTGTTGGCCAAGCCAGCTTTGAATAAAGTTTTGTTCTTGTACTTAGTTGTTTCAGAGAGTGCCTTGAGCGCGGTGTTGGTTAAGGAGGAACTGAAAGTCCAGAAACCCGTATACTATGTCAGCAAAATTCTGCATGGTGCCGAGTTAAATTATTCAACTATTGAGAAATTTGCTCTAGCCTTGGTAATTGCTTCGAGAAAGCTGCATCCTTACTTTCAGGCTCATCAGATTGAGGTGCTAACAAATCAGCCCCTGAGGAATATCATTCACAGTCCCAAGGCAAGTGGGATATTGATTAAGTGGGCAATAGAGCTAGGAGAGTTCGACCTCAAGTATAAGCCATGTACGGCAATAAAAGCCCAGACACTAGCTGACTTCGTGGTGGAATGTACCATACCCAACCAAGAAGTCGGGGGGCAGGAAGATACCATATCTCAAGACAAGGGAGTCGATAATGGGGACAAAGAGAAGGATGATAAGGAGAAAGAATATTGGGTTCTCTATTTTGATGGAGCATCAAAAACAAATTCCAGTGGAGCAGGATTGGTTTTACAAAGCCCTGACGGGTTCTTAATTGAGTATGCTATGAAGCTAGACTTCCGAACCACAAACAATGAGGCGGAATATGAAGCCCTGATAGCTGGCCTTGGCCTAGCTGGGACACTTAGAGTCAAAAACTTAAAGGTCCGTGGAGACTCGAAGCTGATCATATCCCAGGTAAAGGGAGAATTTGAGGCAAGGGATGATACGATGGCTAAGTATGTCCGCCTAGTAAGGGCTGTGATGACCCAATTCAATGAATGCCATGTTGAGCACATTCCAAGGGAAGAAAATGCTAAGGCAGATGCGTTATCAAAGTTTGCTTCATCCGAGATAGAATAAAGTTCAGGAAGTGTGTACTTCCGTGTTTTGAAGACACGAAGCATAGATGTTAAACTTGTGGCTCCTATAGGCCTGGGGACGTCATGGATTAATCCCATTAAGGCTCATATTCAAACCGGTTGGTTGCCAAGCGATGCAACTGAAGCACAGAAGTTAACTGTTCGGGCACTAAGGTACTCTTTAATAGATGGGATTCTGTACAAAAGATCTTTCGTGGTTCCTTATTTAAGGTGTCTCAGGCCCGATGAGGCACGCTTGGCTCTTGAAGAAGTGTTTGAAGGTATTTGTGGACAACACTTGGGGGGCAGGGCCTTGGCTCATAAGATAACTCGTCTAGGCTTTTATTGGCCAGAAATGATGGCTGATGCCAAAGAATATGTGAAGAAGTGTGACCGCTGTCAGAAGCAAGCAGCTGTTATTAGACAACCTCCTGAGATGTTGACCTCTATCAACTCACCCATCCCCTTTGCTATATGGGGAATGAATATTCTGGGGCCTTTCCCCATGGCCACGGCACAAAGAAAGTGTCTGATTGTAGACATTGATTATTTCACCAAGTGGATTGAAGGCAAAACCTTGGCCAATATCACAACTAAGCAGGTTGCACAATTCCTGTGGGAAAATATTATGTGCCGATATGGAATTCCCCGTATCCTAGTCTTGAGAAAGATAGAAGCTTCTGGTGTAGGACCGAAAGGAAAGCTTGCCCCGAATTGGGAAGGGCCGTACAAAGTCAAGAGCATTCAGGGTAGAGGAACCTACAGGATGGAGACTATGGATGGTTTTGAAGTCCCGAGAACTTGGCATGCACAAAACCTGAAGGTTTACTATGTGTAGGGCAGTTGGATACGATTCTCACTTGTCAGGATGGCGAGTAGGTTGAAAAGCACCTTGAAGCTTTGCTTGCTTAGGATTTATATGATCTAGTTTTATTATGAAGTTCATTAAGACTTGTGTAAGGGATGAATCCCAGACGATTTATGGAAATTCATGAGGTTTTCAAAGTATGTTTATGGCCTGACAAGTAAAAACCAAATGCATGGATGCAAGCATAAAAGGTGATAGATAAAATAGATCGGATAAATATTACAAGAAGTTCGATAAATAAAGTCTCGAAAATAAGATAAAGAAAACAAGCCACGCAGGGCTGAAAAAGCTCTAAGGAGCTGAGGTACCCTCGGCATCCATATCATCGTCCTCTCCGCTCTCGCTGGATGTCTCTGTCGTCTCGGAGGATGAGGAAGATCTATCGTCCTCAGCAGGTCTGGAAGAAGACTCGGGAGGAGAAAGGAGTGGATCCTGAGGAACATGATCCGAGACAACTACTCGGGTACGAAACCTCTGTAGCAAAGCCTCGTCATCAGGGCAGACATAATCCGCCGGGTTAATATCAGGACAAGCCTCGTTCATGGTCCCAAGGGCCGTGTTCCAAACAGTCCTAAAAAACCCGGGAAAGACTGAATCATCCCTAATCCTCATGGACTGGGCAAACTCCTCCGAGTCCAGATAGTTGTCTATAGCTTTATCCTTCTCCGCCCGAAGTACCACCAGCTCAGCGTTAGACTCCCCGAGTTCTTCCTCCTTGAGCTTGAGCTTCTTCTCCAGAGTAGCATACTTCTTCTGTTGCCTCCTGAGGGCATTATCGGCCTTATCAGAAGCCTGCTTCCATGACTCGGCTTGCCTCACAGCGCCTTGAAAATAGGTGTTAGACTGAAACAAAGCAATCAACAAAGTATAAGGCAAGAGAATGCTACAAGAATGAAAGATAAGTTCAAAAAAGAAGAGGCATACCGAAGCCAGAGACTGAGCTCCCATGAGCTTAATCCTCTCAAGGTCAGGGGTGGCCACCACGTCAGTAAAGTCCTTGGGAGTCACGCTATGGTAGGACCAATCCCAAGCATGCTTCGTGGAACCAACCACAGTATCCCCTCGGCGGAATCCCCAGAAAGGCTGGAAGGCGCCTGTAGCAACAGCAGCAGGGGCAGCAGCAGTGATAGGAGCACCATGGCCCTCAGCTCCTTCAGTTGAAGCCTCCCCTATAGGCTCCTTGTGCTTTCTCAAGAAGATAGGCTCTATCGCCTTTCCCCGGGTGTCTAGGCCTGCGAGTCGAGCTTTCTTCATCCTAGCAGTCTCTTCAACAGGAGGAACATTGTCCTCGTTAATCTCCTTAGCAGCTGCGAAACAAAGCAAAAGACAAAATAAGTGATGTTAATAATGCATGAAATGAATTAAAGTTGAGAAGGGAAGAAAAATACCCTGTTGAGAAATAGAGGATAGTCCCACGTGAATGAGGGAGAACTCCTCTAAGAGAGTCCAGCTGGTAGTAGTGCCATCATCCTGAGTAAGCCCATTATAAATAATAGTTTCCTCAGGACTTAAGTGAATGGATTTGAGACTACCATCACTGACCTTCCCGAAGGAAGATCGGAAGAGTGTGCCCCAGTCACCATTCTCCCAATGTAACCCAACGAAACTATTCCTCCAATTTTGGTTGTTATCAGGAATGGAGGCGCTGTTAAAGATATGTTTACTTTTGGGCCTTTGCTTAACATAGACCCAACCATAAATACTGGAAGAGCTATTATAGCACTGAAAGACCTTCCTAAAAACAGCTACGGAAAGGGGAAAACCCTCCCTAAGGCAGCAGACCATAAAACATAAAATATTCCTCCAAGCGTTTGGAGGAAGCTGACACGGGTTGATTTGTAAATCAGCTAAAAGATGAGGAATAAAAGGGTGGAAAGGAAATCTAAGCCCAGCATTAAGGGCATCTATGTAAATAAAGAGAGTGTCGGGTCTCCAATGGCAAGTACGGTCACCACCAGAGACTGGAACTAATCTAAGAGGAGGAAGGACATTATAACGTGCATTTAGTTTATCGAAATCTATATTATGCCAATTATTACAATGATTAAAAGAATCGAGATGTGCAGTAGAGGGATATTCATCCCCCTAGTGTTAATCATATCGATTAGAGACATATACGAAGAACGTATCTCGATATCCTTACCTCGTTTTGAAGCAGAGGCTATCTTGGCTGCCCTCTCGGAACTCTTGTCAGCCATTAGAAAAGCTGGAAAAGCCTAGAAACTTTGAAAGGAAGAAGGCTGGAAGCTAAGGGAGGAAAGTTGAGAGAGGAGAAAGTTGGAGAATTTTTAGATGTATGAAATGAGGAGTGAGTGAAGAGTGTGAGTAGGAACACTCCCCCCCGCACCTTTATATAGGAGGAAAGAGGAGAAAATGGGCCTAGAAAAGCCCATTTGGGCCCAAGTTCAGGAATCTTCTGGAAAGATCTACAAGATGTTAGAAGAATTTAGAAGGTTTTCTGGAAAAATCCCGAAAATTTTGGGAAAATTCCTCAAAATTCCAGAAACTTCTTAACTCAGAAAACAAAAGCCCAGTTAAGGGCCCAAGTGTTTAAAAAAAAGGGCCATGAATGAGGCCCAAATGATTGTAGGGGGTAGCCCAGTTGAAAATATTGGGCCCAAAGGATAGCCCAATAAGAAACGAACCCAGGAAAGGGCCTATATAATTGAAGTTGGAGGCCCAGGGATAAGGCCCACTAGATTAAGGCCCAAAGATCAGCCCAGGTTTAAGGGCCCAAGTTCATGTGTATATTCCTGACCTGTTCGACCAGAAAACACGAAGAAGTCCTGGTCGAATGGCCTGAGGTCGAAACCTTGTCGATCAGGGGTAAAAAAAATGGCCTTAATTCGACCAGGACTGGAACCAATTCGACCAGAAATTGTAAAGGATTCCTGATCGAAATCCTCGAGCCCGAATTGGCGTCGACCTGGACAACCAAAAAGGGGATAATTCGGTCAAAAGTAGAGATCCTGACCGAAAATCCTGATCGAAGAGAATCCTGACCGAAGGGAGGAAATCCTAGCCGAAATTCGACCAGGATTCCTGATCGAATATACCCTGCTCGAAATCCAGTCGACCTGAGCAACAAAGGATGGTTAATTCGGTCAGAAAAACAAGAATCCTGACCGAAAGGGACAAAAATCCTAGTCGAAAAATTCCTAGTCGACAAAAAAAAATATATATATATAGAAAAAATCCTGGCCGAAATTCGACCAGGATTCTTGCTCGAATGGTTTCTCCTCGAAAAGCCTTCGACTAGGGCTGAATGGAGGTTAATTCGACCAGGATCCTAGTCGAATAGGATTCCTGGTCGAAATTTATATATAAAAAAAAAGAGCAGAAGAAAGAAGATTCCTGGAAAATTACAGAAAAATAAGGAAATTCCTTGAAATATTTTCTAAAAAAATTAATATTTTCAAAAATTAAGGGAAAAATCCAGAAAATAAAGGATAAATCCCAGAAATTAAGGGAAAAATCCAGAAAATAAAGGATAAATTCCAGAAATCAAGGGAAAAATCCAGAAATTAAGGGAAAAATCCAGAAAATAAAGGATAAATTCCAGAAATTAAGGGAAAAATCCATAAAATAAAGGATAAATTCCAGAAATCAAGGGAAAAATCCAAAAATTAAGGGAAAAATCCAGAAAATAAAGGATAAATTCCGGAAATTAAGGGAAAATCTAGAAAATAAAGGATAAATCCCAGAAATTAAGGGAAAAATCCAGAAAATAAAGGATAAATTCCAGAAATTAAGGGAAAAATCCAGGAAATAAAAGATAAATCCTAGAAATTTAGGGGAAAATCCAGGAAATTAAGGATAAATCCCCTAAATTAAGGGAAAAATCCAGGAAATAAAAGATAAATCCCAGAAATTTAGGGAAAAATCCAGGAAATTAAGGAAAAATCCTAGAATTAAGGGAAAGATCCTTAAAGATTAAGATAATCGTTGTAAACGTGTGGGTCGCTCCACACTTTACGCAAAAATGAAACCTTGTAAGGGAATGAATAGACTTAACTTCTGCGAAACCTAATCAATGTTTTCCAAAAGTTGGGGGGCAAATGATAGGGATAAATAAATCCTGATATTACATTAATTATACAAGATTGGGTTGTGAAGCCCAATAAGAAGATGTATGACATTCAGACCAGAAAGGTTAACATGTTGATCAGGCCTGATGGACCAGATCAGGCCTGATGGAACAAAGAAGGCCCAAAAACCTTGATTATTTATTAATTTCATAATTAATAAATAAGGGAGAAAAATAGCTATTAAGATAAGTCCTAATGGGGATATAAATCCTTGTAGATTGGCCTCCAAGGAACCTCATGGGATAAGGAATCAGCTTCCTACTTCCTAGGACTCCTAAGTTTATCCTAATTCAGAGACTTGACCACCAAGTCTCCTATACCAAGTCCAATTCAAGGACTCCCAACATCTATATAAGGGGCCTCACCCCACACATCAGAACTACATTTTTTGACTTGATCATTGGCAATCAGCAAGGTACGTAGGCATCTTGTTAAGGCAGATTGAGTCACGAAATACAAGAGCAGTCAAATCGAGCCTTGAAGCTCACGTTCCTTAGTACTAAATACAGCAATTATATATATTAGTTTTTAATCCATAACACAACTATTTATAAATAAAATTAATTGATTAAATGAGTTAATAAATTAATTAAATGAATAAATAATTAATTAAAATAAATTATAAATAATTGAATCATATTATGATTTTCGAAAATAATAAAAGATACTAATTTGAAATTGAAATAAATATTTTTGAAAAAATTTTGAAACAACATTTTTGTAAAACAGACTTTTCCCGGGGTTAGAACCCCTCAAAATCAATTCTAAACAATACAATCTAACTATACTCTAATAAAATCAATAAATTTAAAACATACCATAATACATATTTGCAATATAAACACGCCAAAAATGAAAAACATGGTCAAAAGTGACTTCTACAGCAACTTCTAAAAATTATGAAATAAATATATAAACACTAACATGCTATAATATACTCATATATGAAAGCAAAAATTCGAAATCGTTACCCAAAATAAATTCCAATCACCCCGAAGAGAATATTTGATGTCCGGAAAATATCTCTAGAAAAATCCGAAATTAATAGCCAAAGACATATACACGATGAGATACCATGTGCAGTAATCACTGCCTCCAAACTCTTTTTCTATGCCCCAAAAATAAATTAAAACGGAAAATATGCTCCTCAAATTTTCTTCTCAAAATCTTGCAATATATATACCTATGCGTAGGTATCGAAGCGCTGATCGTTTATATATATAACAATTGAAATTTGGATATATGTTTGTAAGATATGAATTTTTGAAAATAAAAAATATATATAAATATACGATAGACAAGAGAGACAGAGAGAAGAGGGAGAAGGGAACAGAAGGGTGCGTACAATAAAAAGAATGTAAAGGCAGGGATTAAAGGGGGGCGCGCATGGGATGGTTAGTATTTTTCTTTCTTTTTTTTATATTTTTTTTCTTTTAACTAAAAAACAATACAACATAATCAAAATTAGCCCAAAATTAATAATTAGCGGGGAATAATATTTAATCAAATAAATATAAAATTTATATCAAAATTTTCAAAAATTATGAATATTCTAAAAATGTAAAAAATATAATATATTTGAAAGTCCCACGATTTTATAAAAATATAAAATACAATTTTTGTGGTGTTTGACGTCTCGATAGGGGCCCGGTCCGATAATTTTTATGAAACCGAAATATTTCTAAAATTCTCGGAGTATTTAAAAACTAATAAAATAAAATTTTGATAATTTTGAAAACATTTATAAATCGCGCGTCATATCGCATTTTATGATTTAACGAACAAACGTGAGGGTAAATATAACCCGAAAAATTTCCTAAATAATTTTAAAATTCTCAAAATATTCAAATACTAATAAAATATAAGTTTCATGATTTTTGAAACATTCTGGAATTTAATACTGAATTTAAACTTATATATCGGATTCAAAAATAGATTATTTAGCCGCTAAGTAACTATAAAAACGATACAATTTAATACTAGATTTGGATAATTATCAAAACCAAACTTCTTATGAAATACCCCTATGAGAAAATAATGTAAAAATATCCCGTCTCTCGAGAATACGGGCTTTATTGATCTACCGAAATGATTATCGTATCGAAAATATTGCACCCGGACGCATACGGATCAAACCGTAATCCGGATCGAAAAAGTCAAAACACGGAAAATATCCGGAATTATCAGATTAGGTTAGGAAGAAGTTATCCGAAGAGTTTGGGGTTGTAAAAATGCAAAAACTGTTGAAGTTGGATGATTTCCGGCTTTATAAAATAGTTTTATAATAACTCAGAAAATAATTATTAAATCTATAAATCCTTGTAAAATCATATAACAATCCAAAAATAACCAGCAAAATGCCATAATTATCTATACTTTATTCTAGAAATATTAAAAATTAGTACTCAAAGAATATCATATATAAACATCCAAAACATCACTCAAATTACCAGATAATTCACCAAAATCACATAAATAACTTCAAATAATAATAATATCTGCAAATATGGGATATAACATGTTTTGTATGGAGAATAGAGTGATTAAGTGTTGCATGCCGAGTATACTTAGCAACTCAATTGGAAGACCTTGATTCTTATGAATTTAAGGTCCAAACCATGAGATACATTATTTTTGGAGAAGGTTATGGTTAGTGAAGTGATTATACTCCCACAATTTCCCTCATCACTATTCGACAATGGCTTTTAAGGAGCCGAATAGAACCAATTTTAGTTGCCTTGTTTATCTTCAAAAGTTTTAGTGTAAAAATCATGTTTTTAAAGCATATATCTTGATTTAAGCTCTTGCATGTCAATGATCTCTATAGTTTTAAGTCTTGCATTTTAGCATAAACTCTTGCATGCCATGTTTTGCTTAATATATGATGATTTAAATGCTTGCATGTTAGTTTTAGGATGTGAACTAAATGTGGTAGTAGAGTACTTTCGAGTTTAAATGATTTCATGACTATATGTTCAAGTTTATGAAGTTTTAATCTTGGAATTACTTTGCATACTATATATAATGACTTTTTCTAGATTAAAGTATGTTAAGTTGTTAACTGAGCTTAATTCATGGATATCATTATTGTTCTTGAGATTAATATTAAAATATATGCATAATAAATTCGAAAATGTGGTTAAATGTCATGCATGCTTAGTTATGTTTATATACCATTGATTATTATGATTTTTAGACTATGGAATGATCTCATCAGTAGATAATAGGATGAACAAGAGGGAGTGTGAATAGTTTTGGTGGTCCTTGTGGTGAAGTTATTTTAGGTCGAATGGAATTAAGGAGTTAAGGGTAGCATAGTTCAAGTTTTGAGTTGAGATTTTGGTCGAAAGTTTGAAGTGTTTTGAGTGAGCATTAGTAAGGCCCAAGCTCCGGAATGTTGGGACATAGTATAAGCTTGAGTTCAGCATCCATAGGTTGAGGAAATGTTTTGGTTTTAATGGGTGCATTGGTGTAAAACCGAGAGCAACCCAAAACAGGGACAGTTTTGGAGTTATTGTGTTTAGGGTCCTATTTAGGTTGGTTTTGGATAATTAAACCATGGGACTTGATAGTTAAATATGTAATGGAGTCTAGGGAAGGTTAGTAAGCCATTAGAACCAACCTTAGAGCATGAGTAAGAGCAAGAGTAAGCCCAAGTGAGGAATTAGTGTCAAACCAAGTTTAGGAGTTATATTTATGAGTTAAGAGTTAGGAAAAGTCATTATTAAGTGAATGCACTAAGCGGAAAAGTTTGTTTTTGCCAAGGCACACAAGGTAGTGCCGAATGTTGCACTCGAGAAGGTTGGGTTTGTGTGAGGTGTTTGTGAGTTCAATTATGTGAGGACTAGGTGTGACTAGAATTGTATAAGGTAGGAAAAGGTCAGTAGAAGAGAATGTGATAAGAATAATTAAGAGAATTGGATTTATAGTACTTAGGAATTGCAGAGTTTGGTGATTAAGAATAAGAAATAGGAAGGATCAAGTGATCAAGGGTAGAGTGTTTCGAGATCATTTGATACTCGTATAATTATGTAAACTATATGCCATGATGCCATGTGGCTACTTGTAATGATACATGATTCTATGCACTAAGTGATTATGTGATATAAATGCATGATAATAAGTGGACTCGTGTAAATAATACTTATGTGTTGCATTAGAGTCGAGTAGTATATAAGAGTCCTTCGAGTTGTGTATAGAACCTTTAGTAATGAGGTTATATTATATGTGTAGTTTCAAGAGAAGATAGAGGAAAGACTTTTGCCATCAAAGTCGATTAGGGCAGCTCAAGGTAGATTTTGTGTTAACGAAGATCGTTAGGAGAGGCAAGTCTCTCAACCTTATCGTTGGTGATTTCAATTTATTTTCATAAAGAAACATTGATACTTTTAAATATTTCTAATTTCCGTATGCAAGTGCCCCCTTTTTTTTCAAACTTAATTTTTGCAAGTATTCTGTTATCCAAATTATTATTATTGCAAGTTCTACTCCCTTTTCTTGGTGATACATGCCTCTTTTCAAAACAATTCTTTGATTGACTTATTAGTCTGCAAATACCTTAATGGTAAACCCATCACCTAGGCTTGGGTTACGGTATTGCATCTCAATTCCAATTGGAAGAATATAGGACATTCATTGGAGCCACCGCAAACGATGATTAGTCGTACTATGATAAAAGTAACCTTTTCTACTAGTAGAAGGACGACACCTTCGTATCCCGGTTATCACCCTTGCCGCATACGGGCTGTGTGTCCTCATTTCGGGTATACACATACTTCGCAGGTCCTTAGGTACATATTGTACCGTCTCCTACGGTACCAGTAGTCTATCCAATACACAAAGTACTTGGACCCTACCCCTCCTTTGTCCTTTAGGAAATCCTATCATACCTCGAGAACTCGAAACACATCGAAGTTCCCTTAAGCGTTTTGCTTGTTGATAGAAACAGCTTGATTTATTAGTGTATATTTGTATATGTATACGTATTTTCGAATTTTTCGGAGGAAGTACTAAGGATGTGAGTTGACCGTTGTCAACAGATAATTAAATAAGGGGGAGTTTCTTTTAAAACTATATTCAAATATTTAAATAAGTCGAGATACTATTCTTCGACGATCTGAAATTATTCGAATGGTTTTCCGAAAATCAGAAAGTGTTTTAAATCAGGTTCTATGATTTTTAAATCATAAATAAACTCTTTAATAAATAATAATTAATTAAATAATAATCGATAAATAATTAAACCTCGAAGGAGTTTACTTTTAAAAGAATATTTAAAATAATATTCCTCAACTAATTTATGTTTACGTAATTTAATAACCTTTAATGTTTAATCGGTTTTGAAATAAATAATCATTGGGATATGCTTCTCCCATAATAAATGAGTAGGAATATGATATTTATTACTCGAACGATAAAATATAGTTGAGGGAATACGATCTTTGGAAACCCTTTTAATAAAAGTTCGAGGTGTTTTAATGTTTCGTAAGTGGACGTTGGGTCCCTTAATACGTAACTACTATGGACTTTTAATCGTTCTGTAATATCACCGGAATGATTCTCGGGTTTTTTATTTTGAAATCCCGACCGACTCTCGGTCTTATAATATACATGTTACGCTATTCTCTAGCATTAACATTTCTCAAATATAACAACTCTGGAATACTTCCGGAGTTTTTATAAACTTACACCGACCAATCCTCGGTCTAAATATATCGTTTCAAATCCGGTACTTTTATTATACCAAAATCATCATATCTTATGATTCAGTATATAACAATTTATAAATCTTCATAAAACATTTATCATGCATATATTGCAGTATTTAAGAGCAATCACAACACAACAGTTCTCAAAAGGTAGGGTTTGAAAACTTGCCTAGAATCCCAGATACGTTTTCCGACTTCCTCTCGTTCCGGGTTTACTATTCAACAAATATCATAATCTTAATCAGCATTCCTACTCTCATCACCAACTTATATTCTAATAAGTTCAATACTTCATAATTTTTAATATTTGACCGACTCGAAATAAGTATCAATCCTTGGTCGAAACGGACGGTCAAAGTAGTCTTCTATAGTTGACTTTACCGAATGTAACTATTACGCGACTCGCATTCTATAATTTTTAATAAATTAGTATTTTAATACGAAACCACCTCGAGGAGCTTCTTGAGTGCTTGTAATATTTATCCTAAAAGTTTCATTTTGATAAAATGAATTTAATTAGGTGAAAAGCATTTCAAAAGTTCGGTCAACTACGGAGTTTTACTATTCAAACCGCTTTCACTAAAACGTTGATATCTCTCAAACCGTTAACTCAATTGACGCACCGTTTTTGCGTACGCGATCTAGAAAAAATTTAAAACACATCATTTGAAAATAGGTTTCTGGTAACATCCCGAAGTGGCGATTTCCTAACAGGGGGTTGTTTTTGACATTCGTACTCCGCACGACCTCGGCTTCAACATTTTTATAAAATTGAAAAATCATAATTTTAACTTGAAATTTTTATGGAAGTTAGAAAACTCAATTTACTACTCTCTGTAAAAATTTAATGATTTATGAACATTTTTAAATTGATCCTTTTTATTTTTAAAGTTCATAATTCGTATCAGTTTTTGTCGCGTAAATCACTTTTAGTAAAATAGCCATAACTTTTGATCCGTAAATTGGAATCAAGAGATTCAAGCGCCTAAAAGATCCTTATAACATTTTCTATCATAATCAAGTATTATTTGTCAAGAAACTATAGTTTACATCTTCGGGACTTTCTGCAGAAACTTAAAGTTATGTTTTGTTCATTTTAGCGAGATTACGGTTACAATCGGAGTTTCGTTTATGCCTTAAATCTTTATACTACCACCAACAATCAACATATCATCATAACCATACTAAATCCTCTCAAGAACATCATGTTCTTGAGGTAATAACAAACAACCTTAAATCTACTAAGCTAAACATCAAGATTACAATAATACTCCCACCAAAACTAGGTTTACAACTATATACTAAAAAGATCTTGAACTTAAATCTTAAATAAGGTTGGGTCAAATATTTATACCTTTATTTAGAGCTTGATATTTGTTCTTGATGATGGTGAAGTCTTGGGAGTGCTTAGTATAGTTTTTGGAACCTAAAACAACCATTAAAATCAAGAAACCAAAGAAGAGTTACTATTCATACTATTCATTATCAACTTTCTTGATTTTATTTCACCCATCAAACCTTGATAAAAAGAGCTCAAAGATTTATCTTACCTTAGTTTGGTTGGTAGGAAGCTTGAGAATTAATGGGAGGATTTATCCATGGCCAGAGCTTGAAGGTTTGAATTTGATTTCTTGAAAAGGGCCGAATGGAAGAGAAGAAGAAATGGGGAGAGAAAATTTTGTTGCTTCTTGGGAGCTTCTTGAAATAATGTGGTGATATCTTGTAGTTGATTTTTATTCCTTAGTATATATCCTAGGATTTGATCTTGGTGGCCAATCTTGGAGACAAAACTTGCTAGCATTGGTAGATTACAAGCTAAGCCACTTGGTTTAGCTCTTTAGCTCACTATTTGCTAGCCCTTGGTTGATCATCATGTGTTTAGCTTACTATTTAATAAAGTAACCATGGCTACTTTGCTACCATAGTTAGTTAGTGCGTTATGTTTATTTAATCGTTTACGCATTCGTTCGGGCGCTTAAACGTTTTCGTAATACTTTCTCGTAAATGGTTCGCGACGTAAATCCTATCCTATTTATTCCTTGTGTTTTAAATTATCATGCTTGAATATAAATCTTTAGGGTTTTAAATTCATTATTATATTATGATTCCCGTAATCCTCGATGATTCGTAAATATGGTCATTTTTCAAAGTTTGTTTTCTTCGAAAACTAATAGCGTTTACATACACTCATTTGGTTCGTATAATCACAATATCAACTCGGAATCTTAAATTAAAAACTCATATATGGTGTGGTCGCAAAAGTTTTTATTAGACCGCAAGATTACTCTTCATAAAGGTCTTTTATCGATGTCAAAATTTTGGGTTTTTACAGTCTTCCCCCCTTAAAAGGATTCCGTCCCGGAATCAGTTTAGAAATAGGCGGGGATACGCTTCTCACATGGCCACCTCAAGTTCTCACGTTGACTTCACAGAATTGGATCTCTTCATAAAATTTCCAGTCATCCGTCAAATATATTTCCGGGTACTCGTTCTTGTAGACCTGTGATATCTACACGTTACTCCACATACGCTAAGTCTAGCTACAAGTTTATTAGCCCGTTTTTAACCATATGTTTGACATTGACGGTTAAATTTCCTAACTTCGATTCATGGTACTCGTTATATACTTGGTGAGTGTTCGACGATGGTGCTAATTTATAAGCCAACCTTCTTAGTCCTTTAAATATTTCAACTGGTCCAATAAACGTTAGGTTCAACATTTCTTTACCTTTTGAATTTCATCACTCCCTCCCCGGGAGGCACTCTCAACAATACTTGGTCTGTGATGTCGTACTCTCTGTCCTTATAGTTCGGGTCTGCATATCTCTAGTGTTCATCATGGGCTACCATTAGCCGGGTTCTGATAAGTTCAAGGAATTCCATTGGTCTGTTGACTTAACTATGGTCCGAGTATCCTCCGCTTACCAACTTATTCCCAATCTAAGGGAGAACACTTCTTTCTTCCGTATAAAACTTGATAGCCGTTCCAATGCCTGTATGATAACTCGTTATTGTCGGTAATTCGATTAACATCAGCTGGTCACTTCATTTCCCTTAAAAATCGATAATATGGATGATTAGCGCATGTTCTAGTGTTTGGAATCATCCTTCAACTTATTCGTTTCCCCTACATCGCTCCTACTAGTGCTAGAGTTTCATTCCTTAACATTTTCCCATTTTGGCGCATCTTTTTTGTCGATTAAGTCATGTAAGAAGTTATCGTTACATTTCTACACGCTCTTCTCCTGCTACACGCTTAACACTAGATTTAACATTTCTTCTCGTAGTAACGTAAGGCACGTCGGGTCCTATTGCCATCTTGAAGGAAGCACCATTTCATATGCAATTGATTGATACACTTTTAGTGTCGTGGAACGCTTAGCTTCCGTTATCTGTCAGACTTCTTTAGTCATTCCCCGTATAATATCTATAGTACTACGATACCTTCTGGATCGTACTTGTTATTCTCGCTAGCGCCTTAGACGTATTCGCGTTTATTGGTACTTGCCACTAGTGGCCTTTATAGGGCATGTACGATCTTCTTTGTCTTCTATCAGCTCTGACAATGATATCCTTCATTCCTCCACGTTATCCTTTGTAAGGAATATCAGCGACTATTTTTTGTATGCTAGAGTGGTAAGTACATCTACACGTATTATCCGTCAACAATAGGCGATTCCCCAAACCGTTCCAAATAAAAGGTAAACCACTAGACGTATCTTCAATGGTCAGGATAGTCCTCTCATTCTACTTGTCGATTTGAGAAATCTAAGTCGTGCCTCCGTCCGTCCTTTTTCAAAAAATTTCTTGGGAAATAGTCCCGGTTGTGAAATTAAATCTTAGGTCCTTGCGTGGCGCGATATCACGGGGTCTCTCTATCACCAATTATCTCTTTCACATTCATAACATTTTTATAGAGCGGAGATCTATCATTTGCATAATAAAATAAGCGGTCTTATTTAACCTATTACTCAAAATCCTTAAACAGCATGACGGCTAACTTGGTTCTTGCGAATCCTTTTTCAAAATTTATTATAATACACTCTCACTCTCATTTGGGTCATTTACAAGCCGCAATCGCCAAAATTTTAATCTTCGCCTTTCCTTTTCACTTTCAACCATGTCGTGTACTGACTTTCCTAATAAATGACATCCCTTTCATATTCCATCATGACTAATTTCTTTTTAAGTTTTTTTTGGTATCTTTAAGTCTTCATGTTAGGTACTAAAGGGTTCTCTTCATGCGATCCTTCTCATCAATTGTCCTGAAATTTATTAATCCCAATCTATCTTTTACTACTTATAGTGTCGGCCACCATATTGGCCTCTCCTTGATGATAATAGATTTCTCAATCATGGTCCTTTATCAATTTGACTAGAACTTCCACGCCGTCCAGTGTAAGTAAAAAAAAATTCCAAATTTTCCTCATATGTTAAACTCTTTGTCCCTTTAGTGCGAACCTTATCACGATTATTCTAGATTATTATTATGATGCCTAATGTCACGGTCCTTAAGCTGCGTAGACATATCATTACACTTCACACAAAATCCTATTTTTATCATCGAGTATTTCTAACACGAGGTTGCTACTAACATTACCTTCACTTTTTGAAAATCGTATTCCTCGAATTCATACATGCTTGGTCTTTCCCGAATTTATTAGTACCTATCCTGATAATGTTTCATAGAAGTGTACCTCACTAATCACATTGTATCTCTATTATCGTTCTTCTATAACCATATTAAAGATCCTTATGATAATAACTAAACATGGTATTCCCATTTTAAAATAACTTACTCATCACGATGCTCCGATTGCACCATCATAGTACTGAGCTTCCAGTCCCATACTACAACAATCGATTCTCAACTATACCTCTCTTTGTTGGGAAGACAATTAGCCTTGGGAAAAATGATTTTCACGATATCAATGAAATTTAGACAATCTTAACAAGATTTCAAAATCTAACATCTGAACAAATAATGAGCTCTGAATAAAAGAGTAGCAACACTCAGAAGATTTATAACTTGGAAGGAAGAATACAACAAGGATTATCCTTCCATGTCCTTAGAATTTTATATTGTGATATTATAGAGAATATCCATTGAAAGCAATGATTGTTGAACAATAACATCATGCGAATTATACTTATAAGATTTTCCCATTGAAAGAATACTTTTCTTTTAGAATAATGAAGGAAATTTGAAATAACATTCTCAATCAATGGTTAACCATTCAGGTTTCAAAATGATGCTATTTTGAAAGAAGGAATTTTATTCAGTGATTAACAAATAAGGAAGTATGTTGTTCTTCAAACACTTAATGATTTTAATTGGATAATCGTTATATAAATGAAAGAATAGAAATTTCATGAATGAAATATTTCATAAAACTGAATATGAATTCTCGTTTGAGTGGGCGACCTAGTTAGGTCTCAATTAAATAATTCTTTGAAAATTTCATCAACAATTAGGATTGCATATATAATGCATCATGTAAAACAAAAAAATTGATTGGAAGTGGAACTAGAAAAATAGTAAGTAGTCCATATCAAACAATATTATCAACTGGCTAAGAAAATGGCCAGCATAATTGGTTTGGCCCATAACAACTAGCTAGAACGATTAGCTAGACTTTCATCGTATTAATTAAAATTTCGACTAGTTAGGACATTAACTAGTCGTTCTTGAGAACATATACAACTAAGCATATTTCAGTTTGTTCGAAAGAGAAAATCTCAATATCGTAACCACTAAAGAATTTGTGGCTACCTGGATGACGATTTCAAAATAAGGTGTTTTCCAATTTGGGCCGAGAAAGACAATTATAACTCTGAATCGAGTGGTCTTGGCATCGGAACAATCGATAACCTTTTATCAAATATTTTCCTTGCCAATAAAAGGGTACACTCAGAGGTGTCCTCGTTCATATACTTTATCAGATTCTCAAATCGAATTGGATTCGGAATACCAATATCAAATTGATACCCTTACTATGATTTCAAATTTCAATATACAATTTCATCCCGATTAGAAGAAAATGATTCCCGAGGAATCTATGGATATTAGATCATCCATGTTTTTAACAATTTGTTAAATATTTACAATCTCGATTGAGAAGAGTAAGTATGAAAGAAGAATCAAATAAATATACTCATTATGAATATTCATCGATGAATTGAGGGAAAATTTATATATAAAAAATCTCTTGGATAATTGAAATGAAGTATACATATCTCTGAGTTGAACAAGAAGATCATAATCTATGAATGAAAGTTCATGGATTAACTAAAAGAATTGAACAAGTCCTGATGCGGAGAAAGACTATTCAAGATGGTCACATCAGAAGTTCAAAGTAGGGAACAAAAAGGATTGCCTGATATAACTTATTAAGGCAATACGAATGATCAACAATTTGGAGGGAGTAATGTGACAGTGAGCAGGTGCCAAAATATTTTTCACTGATTATCCTAACGCTCATCATTATCCATATGAGGATGATCCGACCTCTTCTTCTTCGTAATTCCATGTTTCAAATAGTTTCTCTTTCAACATCATTTTAAAATCGCTTACTAACTTGACTTTCGCACGTATATCTGTCATTCCGGTGTTTTACCTCGAAGACCTCACTCAGAAATATTCCAAAAACATCTGTTAAGCCGATAGTTGCCTGCTACACGCATCCGTTACTAACTATAATTGGCCAGTTCCCCCTGGGAACAGATCAAAGAGATCTCTTAGGGATCTCAATGCAGTCCATAAGTTCAGTGGCATGTGTATGTAATTTAACATACGTTACTGAATATATTACAGGTCTACGAGTATATATACGTAGCCTCTGATATCATATCTACCGAAGAATTTCGCTCTAGACTCACTGGTCTATCCCTTTTCAAAAGGTTCTAAGATCGAACCATCGCTCGTTAGAATCTTACGCCATTTAATTATAGTCATGCCATCGATTCTCGATGCTCTTAATTTTTAATCTAAACCATCATATCCTTACATGTTAAGCGCACTAATAATATCATGTAGTATAGTCGTCTTACGTTAACATTCTTATATTACATTCAAATCTTCCTTAATAGAAAATATCCTTGAGGGTAAATTGGACACTATCTCTGGTGAATTTGTGATTAATACAATATTCACATCCTCCTTGGTAAAATGACACCTTTAACTAGTTTGGGTCAATAACCTCAACTGTATATTAATAATTAGACTTTATGGTTCTCACATGTGATGCCCCTTCATGGGTAACCTATAAAGAACTACGAGTAACAAGACTCGTGTTATCAAAATTTACATATGGTGTTGGTAATATCGTCTTTACCCCAAATGCCACGGAGACTCAGCTCCGAGTTCTACATCCACATCCTTGCCAAATCATATATGATTATAATTTTTCTTCTCATCATTCTGATAATCTCTAGTGGTTCTATTAGTCACACTTTAATACCTCAAATATACATTTAATCTAACCCACACATTGAGGCTGCATCCGGTAGTCCAATGATGAACTTTATATGAGCTCTTACGAAATCTCATATCTAGACAAAATCCTAACACTCTCGTCTCTAAGTACTATAACTTAAGGCTCTGGTACCATTTCTGTAACGCCCCCAAATCCGGGGTCAGGAATCTGGGTCATCACGCCATCCTTCACTCATGTGTAACCTGTATAGATTCCATAATCCAACAGACCCCAATCTCATGCACACACACACACACAAGTTATAGCCTTAGAAATGATGTACAAAATGTAATATTCTTTTATTACACTCAACTGTGTCACATCCCCAAATTACACTTAATAATATAAATGACTTAATAATAAAACAATATTATAAAAGGCTGTATACAGATAATATCCAGGATCGCTAGGTTTAGTGTTTGAAGAACAGTCCAACCCTACAAACTAATACAACTTCATAACTACCGGTCCTCACAATAGACTTTCAGCTACCTACCTGAGCTCTCAAATAAGCCTCAGCATCTCCAGTGGACTTACGAGCGGTCTGCTTGAATCTAGCCATAGCTGCTAGCTGTAATATCAGGGTGAAAGCAAGTAGTGAGCCAAATGCTCAGCAAGTGCTAAACAATACGATACAAAATATGAATCAAGATACATATGAAAGAATGACAATGTGAAGATAGAGCTAATAGCAATAAGGAATGAACTTTTGGGTGATGGCATCATTTGTTTGTAACAAAACATTTCCAAAATCATTTCTTAATCCAAAAACCATTTTATGACGCTACAGATTACAGTCGGTGATCAGCTGCGAAGTAATCCCGAACCTCGCTGGGTTCTAAAACATTAATGGGATCCCTAGGCAACTTTTAAGCCTACAATTTAAGTGTGACAAGGACTCGCGTCTCAGTCCAGATCCACTATCTAAAGAAAACATTTGTCCCCCTTTGGGACTGAAAATCCAACTTTTTAATCATTTCAAAAACTGATGCCGATTGATAATAAATTTCTTAAACAGTAAACATCTTCACTATTCTCAAGAAAACATGTATTGTCCCTTTGACAATTTGGCTTTTAAAAACTTTACAGTTTGATAAAAATTTGATGCCAGAAATAATAACATTTCAAAAGCTCTTTAGGCATGAAAGGATTGAGTACTTCTTTAAGGAATTCTATGCCAAACTCAACAACAGTTGTACTAAGTTAAGGTTTATTGCCAGACGAATTGAACTATCAAGGTGAGGAAATCAATTCAGGGTTCAATGCAAAGGAACAATTTACTGATTTAAAGGAATAATCAGGGTTGAGTAACAATAGTTTAACAGAGGGAAATTCTAATGATTATAAGTAAGGGTATCAATCATTCCAATTCCGAAGGATTTCAAATAATATGGTTATGATCAAAAATCAAAGGATTAAGATTACGAGATTCTTATTGATAGAAGAACAATCTTCTCACTAGAGGTTATCAAAGATGAATATCAATGGTTTAACAATCAAGGAAGAAAGTATTGTAAAAGAGTTCGAATCAATAAACCATAAAGGTAGGAATCTCAACTAGGGTTACAATTACAGGGTATCAAAGAAATTTCAATGTTCGAGTATCATAGTAAGGGGTAATAAGAAAGTGTACAAATGAATCGTTATCTCAGGGTTTAATGAAAGGAAATGATAAACAATCGAAAATGGTGATATGATTCGAAGGGATTAACTTTCTCAAGTTCGCAAGGAAATTCGATAATGTATAATCAATAAGGATGTTTAAAGACTAAGTCAAGGGGAATACAACAAGGTATATGAATGATTATTAAAGGTACGAAATGCTTCTGAATGAGTTTGGGGTGATCAAGGTATACCAATTATACTAACTCAAATCAAGCTCGGGTACTTATAACAATGGGCAATATCAAATTCAAGCAAGCTATCATGGTTCCAATAAGTATCTCAGGGTACTTGCATAACATATGATTAACAAAAGGAGTATACTTGCGTAATATCAATTCAACAAGGGGGAAACACTCGCATAATGTCATTACGAAGGAAGAGTACACTTGCACAATATAAGTTTACAAAGGAAGGACACTTGCCTTGAGAGGTTTGACTACACACGACTTGTCTTGGGAGTGACGGGAGCACTACTCGACCTTGACGGCAAGCTTCCTATCTTCACTTGATCCTACAAAATAATAAGAATCCCTTATTACTACCGACTCTTATGACACCAAACAACCCTAACACCAAATGCACAAATTGACTCCAAGTAACGCTTAGTGTCTTATATTGCGTAAAACACTAAGTTAACACACAATACCATGCACATATACATATAGTAGCACCTTGGAGCACATAACACATATAGGTATACTCATACTATTATTTAGACTTGGTGTGTAATAACCCCAATTTTTGGGAAATTTTGAAACCCTTATGAATAGTGTTTTTGCTGAATGAGAAAACTTTTCATGCCACACTATGTAGGGATTCTGATATGAATATTCTGAGATTTTATTAGTACTTTATATGGGATATAAGTGTATGTAAAGATCGTCAGAATCCAAATCCGAACACTTTGATTTTCCCGGAAATACACTAGATACGGAGAGAATTGAGTATCAGGTAACAAGATAAAAAGGATTTAAATTAAAGGATTATAATAGAGGATCATAAAAAAGGAATATAATGTATTGAGAAAGGTTAAGGGAACCTAAGTAATAAGATCCCGGGTATGATCCTTCAAACGATAAACGAGAACGAAAGTTAAGCGAACCGTATAACAGATCAGCGGTCATTAGGCAAACAATTAGGAAGTTAATCAAAGGGATTAGAGAGAGTGATGTCACCCAACCAATGAGAGGAGGACAAAGAGGGCAGGATGACATCACAACATGACATAGGCATGACATGGGAAGGAAGGAGATGTGGTGGCTTTTTAACCACACAAAATCAAGGGCAACTAGGTAATTAACTAAAACAAACACAAAAATCAAACCAACCAAGCCAAGCAAATCATTTTTCATCAAAATCAAAAAGAAACCAAGGCATTGTTCTTCATGCTCTCGGCTTTTTACTATTCCAAAGGCAAGGAATTTCAAAACTGAAGATCCAAGCCTCCTAAATTGGTAAGATAATTCCCTAATCATCCTTATACTTAGTTAGGGCTATATCATGAGTTTAAGCCATCAATTCCTTCTCAATCTTCTTCATTTAATCAAAGAAGAAGACAATGAATAGTGTTTTCAAGTTTTTAACTTGAAATTTTTCTTGATTTCCTTGAAGATCCAAGCATTCCTAAGACTTCTCAAAGCTTCTTAAGGCTTCCTAGCTCCTCCCACCACTTCAAGGAAGGTATATCATCTCCAAACCCTAGATTCCTATGTATTATAAGATGATTTTGATTAGTAGGGTGATATTGTAGCTTGATGTTTGTGATTTAGAGTTTGGGATTGAAATGGTATTGAATCGGATTGGTAAATCTTGTTGTTTTGGTTAAAAGAATGTAGTATAGTTAAATTCAAGCTTAGGCATAAGTATGAATGTTAAAATTGAATTGGTTGGGGTTGTTATGATGTGATAAGGATGGATGTTGGTTGTATGTTGGATTTGAGGTTGAATTGGGTTGGTTTTGAATGGTTTTAAATTGGGAAATCGCGTAAACATAGCCGTCGTAACGTCCGATTTTCTTTAGACTGTTTTTGTGCATAACATTAGGACCCGAGAACCCCCTGCTAGATTATGACCATTTCCATGTTTAGATAGCTCATGTTACGAGCTTCGTTTTGATATGTAGTTCGTTCGATTCCGATGCACGGTTTAGGAGAAACGACCGTTTCAAGTAACGGCGTTTCGCGAACGAAACTTTTCCCCTCGCCTTACTTTGAAACATAGGTTAAAGACCAAAAAGGGTTAATTAATGTATGAAACATTTATGGTAAGTGTGTTAGGCAGTTGGTAAGACACTCGCGAAGGAATCGCCTTAAAACTCGTAAAGGTTAAATTATTAAAAATGGTGGAGCCGAGGGTACTCGAGTGACTTAAGAGAACCAGCGAGCGCAAAACGAGCGTTAGAGTCTGAGTTGGTTAGAGTATAGATTTACAAGTGACTTTGGTTTAATTCCAACTTACTTGTTTCTTATAGGTTACCAGACTCGTCCCAAGCCATTCGTAACCCCCAGTCGCTCAGGCAAGTTTTCTACCCGTTATAACTGTTGTTGTGATGTATATATGTATATGCATTATCTTGCGATAGATGCATGTGGGTTAATTAGCAAATGTTGCAATATATTGAAGCATGCTGCTATGGTATATATATATGCATGCCTGTTTCGTATTCTTTCCATATATAATTGTTGATTCAGTTGATAATAACTATGCTAGAGGATAGCGGTAATTTGCATATACCCTTAGTATAGGGACCCAAAGGTGAAAACATTTTCTAAAACCGGGAGTCGAGGATCCCGAGTAGATTTTGTATATATGTATATATATATATATATTTATATATATATATGGTCATAGTTTTCAAAACTATTAATCGAATAAGGTTTATTCGATAACTTTATTTTATTATTGAATATTATTTCGAATATTCATTCGAGGATTTATGACTCCTTTTATTTTATTATTTGAATATTATTTGAATATTCATTCGAGGGCTTATGACTCTTTTATATTATTTATTGAATAATATTTGAATATTCATTCAAGGGCTTATGACTCAGTTTATATTATTTAATGAATATTTTTGAATATTCATTTGAGGATCTATGACTCCGATTATTTGCTGAGATTTGTTCTTTATTTTATTAAAGAATAAGGTGTAAATAATCAAACTTATTTTCGATTATTCAAATAAAGATAGTACTTTTATATAAGTATATCTTTGGTTATTTAATATCCATTTCAAGTATAAGTTTTAATACTTCTACTTCGATTATTTTTATAAGGATTATCTTTATGAGAATATTATTTAAATAATAATATTCAGGCATTTTTCTAAATATACTGGGGACTGATTTACTTCATTAAATCAGCTTTACTCCAAACACTCTTTAAAGTGTTTTCGAGTCTTCAAAATGATTTTTAAAAGTTAGAGCGGATCCCAAAACTCATTTTTATATTTAAGATCTTCCTTTTTAAGGGGATTTAAATACTCGCTCAAAACCTGAGGGATCCGGCTCTATGGTGTATTTTATATTCGCAACAAGGTTGCAGTTTTGGTAAATGAATTGATTACTTACCCAATGTTCGGGAAGTAAGTCCATCTATTGAGTCGGCATAAGCAACATGGGCTCAGTGGGCGTCCATGATAGTGTAAGTGGCTCAGTGGGAGTCCATCAAATGCATAAGTGGCTGAGTGGCAGTCCAGCATAAGGTCCTATTACGACCAGGGTGATGACCAGTGGAAAATTCGTCCATCTACTAGTAGAAAAGGTTACTTATGGGTCTCTTTGCCTGATCAGCAAGATATCTGGTTTATGCCAAAATTCGTTTCCTTTCCAAATTTATTGGATATTGCAATTCTGTTCATACTTCACATGACAGAGGTTTTCAGGAAATGTATAAAGGAAGATGTATATGTGGATATATATATATATATATATATATATCAGAACTTAATGAAGTATATCATAACTTCATTTCCTTTAATAATATTTTAAAGATTTAATCTATTCAAATCTTGTCTTGTAGTCTCATCTATGTGATGAACTGTTGAAAGCTCATTATACTTTGAACAATGGTAGTTCAAGTAGCTTTATAAATGATATAAGTGTAGTGAAGTATTTGGTAACTTCATCTTTTAAACTTATATCTAGTTAATAATTGTCTTATGAATGACAAAGATTTTCAGAAAAATGTTGAGACAAGGTTAGATATATGAGATCACCTTGCAACGATATTTTTTATACAGTTATACACTGGAACTCTGTGTGTATTATGCATGGAAGAGGACTTCCAATATTTTGAAAAGTATATATGTATATATACTGAATATTTTGCGACTTCATCGCATTAAGATATCAAACTTGGTTCATTTCTTTTGACCAAGACTTTCATGAGTACTATGAGAAGGCTCATATTGTTAATCATTATACATATTATTTTGGTGGGCTTGCTGCTCACCCTTGTTTTCTTCTTTCATCACACAACAACCAATAGAAAAGATGAACAGGACTAAGCTCCCAATTCGCAGGCAGATAGGAAACATTCCGCAGTTTCCTGTAGGCGTGGATGTCGCTGTAGCTGAGGTAGGAACTACCAATAGGCTAGGTTTTTAACTTATGATGTACCAGACTTATGTATAACTATGAATTGTAATAATGGCAAAGAAATGTAAATTTATTCAGAAACCTTTTTAGGGTGTATTGACATATAATTGTGGAATAAAATGACTTGTGGTTATTTTTGGATGTTCATCTCTAAGACTATAACGTGTGGTGTGTGTGTTTATTGTGGGGTCACAGTACAGAGTAGTTGAGTAATTATTAAGATTGGGTGTTATTAAGGGAAATGGAACTCATGATAACCCGGATCCCCGACCCCGAATTTGGGGGTGTTACAGAAGTGGTATCAGAGCTAAGCGTTATAAACCTCAGAGATGATGTGACGTTAAGATAATAAGTTCACTAAGATGATAAGAACTCTTGCCAAGTTCATAGTCGGGCTACCTAACGTAGTACTGACAGTTAAAACCCTTATGGGAACCCTTATAAATATCGTGATAGAAGCGTAGTTCGTTATCGTATATGGTAGCAGGACACCGAACCCTGAGGTTGAGGAGTAACAACGCGATGATGTTTTATTACTAATTGGAGATCGGATTGTGGATCCGATAGAGCGTCCTAACGCAGGACCGGATGATGTTGATATTGAGGATGTAACGGTTGAGGATGTTGTCCTAGAAGGGATTGTTGCTGAGGAGGATCCCGTGAAGGATCCTGACAAGAATGAATAAATGACCACTGAGGAATTGATGACCATGGTTAGGGCAACTCCCAGAGGTAGGATTGGCCGGTCACTACCAGCGGTTCGTTCAAGTTTGTAAAGATAGTAGCCCCTTTAACGCGGCTTACTCGTAAGACTGAGAAGTTCGAATGGACAGAGAAATGCGAGAACAACTTTTAAGGACCGAAGCAAAGATTGGTGACGTTCCCTATGTTGGCGTTGCCGGATGGAAAATGAGATTTTGTGAAGTGTAGTGATGCTTCGCATAAGGAATTAGGGTGCTTCTTATACAGCACAGCAAGGTAATCGCGTACACATCAAGACAATTAAGGGAATATAAAATTCGATATCCCCACCTATGAGCTTGGGCTCATGGCAATAGTTTTTCCCTAAAGATTAGAGGCACTACTTTTATGGAGAGAAGTGCGAGATTCACAAACCATAGGAGCTCTAGTACATTTTTACGTAGAAAGAGCTCAACATACGCCAGAGGAGGCGGTTAGAGCTAATCAAGAATTATGATTGGGAGATTCTTTATCATTCGGGGAAAGCCAATATGGTGGCTGATGCCCTTAGTAAAAAGGAGAGACTCAAGGTGATAATGTCTTTTGGAGAGTTTATAAGAGATTTTGAGAAAATGGAAATAGAAGTGAAGGTAACCGGAGCCGGTACCGAAAAGCTGTTTGAGATTGCAATACAGTCCGAATTAACGGAAAAGAACATATTATGCCAGAAAAAGTGATGAAGGAAGGCAAAGAGCCAACAATTAGATCAAAGATTAATACCGAGAAAGATGAGAAGGGAATAATAAGGTATTCCTACAGAATTTGGGTTCCAAATGTTCAAGAGCTTAAAGATGCGATCTTAGATGAAAGCTAGTTTGAGGAATAAGATTTAGAGCAAACCCTGAACCTGATAGTCAGGGAGGTCGCCATCAAGATAGAAGGAACCCATAACATAATGAAGTGGAAAATAAGGATTTTAACTTATAAGATGACCCCAATTATGGGGAGTAGGAAGAAATATTTAGACTAAGAAAGTAGAAGTCGAGCGAGATAAGGAGACCCGAGACGGTACTCCTATACGGCAATTCATGGACCTGTCTAAAAAGAACTTAGACTATTATCCCCAACCACCACCTTGAGGAAACAATGCGGTAGGAAATTCTTTCATGACCTTTAAGTCGCTAAGCTCTTAGAGTTCTAAGGAACAAGCTGACCCAGTCGAGTCAAGAGCCTGGCTAAAGGAAATATAGGAATCATTTTAGATTCTAAATGATTGACGAACCACAAAAGACTGTTTTTGTCACTTACCCTCCTAAGAGAGAGACCACCCGCTGGTGAAAGGCCAAGGAAGGCACGGAGCCAGAGGTTAGAATAAACTGATTAAAGTTCAATCAATTGTTTTCGAGAAAGTAATTCCCAAGGTTATGGAGATAGCGTAAAAGCTTTAGAGCCAGAACAAAGGCAGACGAGTATGATGAATTAGGAATCTAAGTTGTAAAAGTTATCAAGATTCGTTCTGAGGACACGAATCCGGAATGACGGGATGTTTGAAATCAATGCTTATGTTGTGATTGGTTCGTGAAATAATGATAAGAGAAAGGAAAATAAAAAGAAACTGAAGTGGAAAGGAATATAAAGGCAATAGAGTTTGAGAAATGATAAGGGAGTTGGGTATGAGGAAACCCTAAAGACTCATAGCAATAGAAATAGAAAAGCATGTAATCGTTAGGATGAGGGTGATTCACCATGAGTTAAAGTTGATGGTTGAAGGCATAAGAGATACATATAGTTTACCCCCTGTAAGTTGGGAGGATTTGAGGAAACCTTGAGATAGTTTGAAGGATAAATAATGAGATGCGGATAGACTGAGGACACAAGAAAGTAAGAAATTAAGAAAATTGGATGAAGGAAGTGACCTTCAAGAAGGTGAAGTGTAAGACCGGTGGCATGATACCCAGAAAGGGAGACGCCAGGTATGAAAGATATCCCAACATTGAGGTGACTGTTGAGATAAACAACAAAAGTAAATAAGGAATTATTAAGAAGAAGTTCATGTTGAACATGACCAATATCTTCCAGAACATCCATGTTATCATTACCAAATCAGGAAAGAAAAGCGGATGACCATTGTTATCTTTTGGAGGCCATATGGATTGACCTCAATTTGAATAAGGATGCTATTATGAAGTTAGGTATAGACTATCGAGGTGGGAATGATTGAATAAGACACCCTTATCAGGGATATATGACTTGATTTATCCATGGAAGGATGCATGTACCTTTTTAAAGGTGGAATTAAGGATAGAACATCGGTAACTTAAAACGAATCCTAGGGGAATGCATAAAGGTTGGCATTTCACCCTTAATAGGGATAGTATGAGTTTTGACAGTATGAATTGGAAAGGATTAAGGTAATAACAACCTTTAAGAATCAGTGGAGAAATTTTTTTT